>NC_136506.1:63985434-64090434 GCF_053919585.1 Euprymna scolopes | reverse complement strand
ATGCTTGGGATATTAATCTCCTCGGGCCAAACATAATCATAAGGGTCGAGGCTCCCTAATCAAGCAAGCTTGATCCTTGTGCCAGAGGAAGTAGGTGTGTGAGACGGCGTCGATCCACATTGTGAGCAATCACTTTCCTGTTAACAGTGAGGTGAGACAGAGGGGGGGGGGAGAATTCAAATGAGAGAGGGAGGGGGACGTAAAGAAGAAAAGAAAATAATTCTCATTGTCGCACGTGGTCAAAATCCGTTTGTTTTTCTTCTTCCGTTTTACGATTTTTAAAAATGTTCATAATTTAACTGATTCTTTCGTGTTTGTTTTTTTCTGCCTGTTTTTGTGATGAACGTGTTTCAACTTTTAATTTCTCGCATACGTAAGTGAATAATTGAAAAGAAAGAAAACCTTTTTTATATTTGTATATTTGTCTTTTTCACGCGTCACACCCACACAGCACACGCAATATATAAGGTTTAGGTATTTAACGCATAAAAAGAAATAAAACTTTATTGAACACTAATATCACCTCACTTCTAATATATATAAAAAAAAAAGAAAAAAGAAAATGCAACGCCGTCATAAATTAACTTTAATTTAAATATATATATATATATTAAAAATAATTGAAAGTTTGTTTTTTGTTTGTTTATTTTTTTATATAGTCCTGTTCACTTTTATTTGTTTTCAGTTTGTTGTTTGTTTGTTTTGTTGTTATTTATTTATTTATTTTTGTGGCGTCGATTATTCCGTTCTTTTTTTTAACTGACCTTCTTTTTTTTACCCAAGTTTTAATTACGATTAAAGTCAATCACCCAAATTCAAATTATTGGGTTTGTATTGTATTACTATACGCATAAATTCGAAAAAGTTGTCAAAAAACATATATAACAAATAAATGTTATCAAAAGCAAGATAAGTTACTTTTCTACTTAGCTGGATATTTTTTTAGTGTTTTTATTTAATGTAAACGTGCTTATTCGGCTCGAAAAACATAGTGTTTACCGATGTAATTGGGAAAATGCAAATGGCGACGGACTCTGTGTTGAATACGTAAGTTTGAGAAAATGAGTTAAAACTAAAAACAAATTGTACAAACTACTGTTATAAACCCACCGAATATCTGTCATCCTATGTTACAGTAACATATATTGAGTAGGTTTCTAACAGTATTTTTTTATAGTTTTTTAGTTTTAACTCATTTTTCTCCAAACTTACGTATTCGACACAGTCCGTCGCCATTTGCATTTTTAAAATACATCTGTAAACACTGTATGTTTTTCGAGCCGAATAAACATTTTACATTAAATAAAAACACTAAAAAAATTATCCAGCTAGATAGAAAAGTAACTTATATTGCTTTTGGTAACATTTATTTGTTATATATTTGTTTTTGTTTTTTTGAATCTATGTGCACAGTAATACAAACCCAAATTATTCTATTTTTCATTAAAAGCAGTAAAGTATAAGTTTCGCCGTACAAGTGAAACGCTGAAATGAAAACCAATTTTTATAAAGGAGTGGAAATACTTGTAATAAACAAGAATTATGAACCCAGAGAATTTCGGTACTTACGTAGTCAGTCCCATAGATTTATAGAGAATCCTGCGTCAGTTCTGGAAATAGCCAGAATAGTTTTTTTTTTTAAGTTATCTTTTATTTCCAGGAACTTTTCTTTTCTTTCTTTTTTTTTTTTTTTTTTTTTTTGTAAAGGCTAAAAAAAATAATCCTAAACTTTTCGCATTTTTAACATGTGCTGATCCTAGTTTACTCTCCTTAGATTACCACAGTTGTTCAGAAAGATGATTCCCTCATCTGCTTCAAATTAGGGAGTTCAATTAAATCGTTACAAAGAAGAAGAAGAAGAAGAAGAAGAAGAAGAAGAAGAAGAAGAAGCGAGATTCATTAACACCCCATGTGTGTCATCAATAAGGCTATGACAACAGCATATTCTTTTAATCGTTTTGACTATTCGTTGATATCTTATATGCTTTTATATCGAGTGATGTGGTTCTCGGTTGATAAACTGTGTCGGATATATACTCGAGAGTCAAAATAATAAGAAGAACATGATGTTGTCATAGCTTTAGTCATTAAATTTGTTATATCTGTTTTATGGAATATTTATTCTGATGTGAAAAAAAACATCCAATTGTCGATTGCAGAAGTTTGAAAAATTCTGAAAGCGTTCAAAAGACAGCGATTATATATATATATATATATATATATATATATATATATATATATATATATATATATATATATATATATATATAAAGAAATAACACAAGAACAATCTTTGCGAAACTAATTGTATTTTGCGGTTTGATCAATCTTTTTAATATCGGAAACGGTTCCCTGAATTATTCAAATTCAAGTCGAATTCAAAATAAGGAGAAAATCACTTATTTGTTGATTGGATTGCAGTCACATCCAAGTGTTGTATGTGTGCATATTTTCAACCCGTCAAAATTAAGTGTCCGTTGATTGTCCAAAGAAATTGATATGGCAATTTCTCGAGAGAAGTTATGGAATTTTTTGTCATCATGGGCAAGAAGAGATAATTATTATAGGGGAAATAAGCCTTTTTATTTCATATAATTTCATAAATATGTATCAAAACTTTTAAGATTACAATTTTATTAGAGACTAGTTAAAAAAAAATGCAAAACCAGGTAATACGTGATGGCAAGATGAAAAATGAATCCAACTGAGTGAATTTTTTTCTGAAAAGAATTAATTGAAGTTACATTTTGTTGTTTTTAACAATATCAACCAAAGTTTTACAAAATAAAATGGCTAGTCAGAATGAAACATTGATTTGTCAGCATCAAAGTTATTGAAAATTGATAAACTGAACGAGTTTTCTTTATTTTATAGAAAAGAAGGTAGAAGTTGACCGGAGTGATTCTCTTTTGCATCGGAAAAAAATATATCAAACTTTATCGTCAATTCTTGATAATTCTAGTTATATCAAGAAGCAGACGGTAAACTAAGACTGATTTTAGATACTTTTAATATTCCTAACACATTATTGACAATTTTAACACTAAAATTACAACAAAGATTAATTCATTAATTCATACCAACTAATGCCCTCGTAATTCATAGTAGATAAATCACAATTTGAAAATAAAATGAATAGAACTTGCCATTTTTCACGCATATATATATATATAAAGTAAAACATTTTTTTTTTTCGCTTTTGCATTTGCAACGCGTTTTCATATAATGGAAATCGCTAAGGATTAACGATTAAGATATTTTCATGATTCAATTATTGGTGAATATTTTTCTATGTCAAAATGTTCATGAAAATAAAACCAGCATTCAAGTAATTCGTATGTATGACAAAAGTCCCATACTCTCTCTCTCTCTCTCTCTCTCTCTCTCTCTCTCTCTCTCTCTCTCTCTCTCTCTCTCTCTCTCTCTCTCTCTCTCTCTCATATATATATATATATATATATATACAATTTTTTTTAATTTCCATGGAAAATAATTGATCTTTTAACCCTTTTTCTTCTAGCAAATCATTATTTCTGAGAAAATATTTAATTTTTAATAAATTTTTTTGTTGAATTAAAGCGAAAGTTCTGAGTGGGAAATGACGAAAAAGAGAAAAACGCTATGTGACCCTTCACTACCAGAACTATAAAATTCTCCAGGTAGTTCGTGTTTGTTGGAATAAAACAGCAAGTTAGTAACATCATAAGAAAATGATAAAGATTTGTTTTATAGTCATTGTGTATTTGATTGGCAAAAAAAAAAAAAAATTAAAAGAAAATATATACTTTCAGATATTTTTAGATAAGGATTTGGATTATTCCGACTCTGCTGCGAAAAAGGTGGGCTCTCTCTACCGTGCTAGAAAACTACTTACGCCTGAAAGTATCTTGTACCTCTATAAGGCCACCATTCACCCATGTATGGAGTATTGTTGTCACATTTGGGCTGGTGCATCTGCTACTTGTCTCTTACTTCTTGACAGGGTTCAAAAGAGACTCGCCAACCTGATAGGTCCTGAACTATCATCTAGGCTTCAGCCTCTGTTCCATCGACAAAATTTTGCATCCCTCTGCCTGTTCTACAAGTACTTTAATGGTGAATGCTCTGACGAACTACAAGCACTTGTACCCCCTCAACGTAGATGCCCCCTACAAACCCAACAAGCAGCTAAATCCCACCCCTTCACAGTAGAGATCTCTAGGTGCAAGAAAGCCTTCTGCTCCAATAGTTTCTTCCCTAGAACTACTAGATTCTATCTCTATAAAAGCCAAGTACGTCCAAAGATGAAGTACTGCTGCCACATCTGGGCTGGAGCTTCAAAAACAGCCTATCCTGTCTTGACAAAGTACAAAATAGACTTTGTGGCTTAGTGGGGAATGCTCTCTTCTCTTTTTTTTTTCTTTTTTTTTTTTTTTTACATAGACATCACCACATTATCAAGGCCAAGAGGCCACTCAAGGATAAGGGTTAAAGAGTGTACAGTAGAAATTGGACAATATAGTAATCATTAGTAATGAAAATTTGGTAAATTTGATAACTTATATGGAACAGCTCATCAAGAACTTATTTACGTTAGACTTGAAGACAACCATATTGTAGTCAGCCGGAAAGCAGGAAAACGGAAGACAATTCCACAGGCGTGCAGTTCTAAGAAAGAAGCTTTGTTCATGGAATCTACGTTTAGGTTTAGGCACAGATAAAGAGTGGGGGGAATTATTGATAGTGTTTACAGCTAGACGAGTGTTTCTTGTGAAAGTTTGGCGAGGGGGGACCATAGATTGAAGCTCAGTCGAACACTTTCCATGAAAATAACGATACATCAGAGACAAACTCGCAACATCTCTTCTGTGAGATAGAGGTTGCAAGGAAGAGAAAAAGACATCTCCTACGAGGCTACGAAGTCTATTTTGAACTCTATCAAGGCAGGCCAAGTCCTTTCTAGCAGCTCCTGCCCAGATGTGGCAACAGTATTCCATCCTTGGACGTACCTGGCTCTTATATAGATAGAGAATAGCATCAGCAGTGAGATATCTACTGGATCGATAGAAAGATCCCACCATTTTTCCAGCGGCCTTGGCAACAGATTTGATGTACGTGTTCCATTTAAGATCAGGAGTAATGGTCAAGCCCCCTGCAACCTCTCTTCCACAGAAGAGATGTTGCGAGTCTGTCTTTGTTTTATCGTTATTTCCATGGCAAGTGCTTGTCTGAGCTCCAATCTCTGGTCCCCCCTCGCCAATCCTTTATCATAAACACCCGTCTAGCTGAATCCACTGTCAGTAATTTCCCCCACTCTTTATCTGTGCCTAAATCAAAACGTAGATTCCATGAACATAGCTTTTTTCTGAGAAGTGCATGCCTGTGGAATTCTCTTCCATTTGCCTGTTTCCCACCTGACTACAACTTGGACGTCTTCAAGTCCAACATAAACAAATTCCTGATTAATCGCCCCCTTAAGTAAGACACTTTATCAAATCTCCAATACCAACTATTACTACGATATTATCCCATTGATTATTGTACACAAAATAACCCTTATCCCCGAGTGGCTTACGGGCCTTGATAAGTGGTGATCCCCATGTAAAAAAAAAAAAAAGAAAAAGACTTTTAAACTCCCTTCCGGAATTCTGCTTTCCCAACTGTACTGACATGCAGAAGTTCAAGTGTAATGTGAACAGACATTTTGCTACTCATCTCCCTTCATAATATCCCTGCAACTTATATCACCGATAGTAACCCCCTACTTCAAAGTGGCACTGCGTCTTCTTTGGGGTGAAAATTGAATAATAAAAAACAAAAAAACTATTCCCATCTTTCTTTAAGTGCATTTTTTTAAAGCTAGACAGAATTTTGAACTAAACCACAGCCAACGTAGCGTGCTGTGTCACTAAAAGTCACGTGATATGCCAATGTCACAGGTGTAGTCCTACAGTCACGTATTCAGGATACTGATTATTACAAGGGCCTGACAATATTTTTCGGATACTTTAGTATTCGACTTTCCGAGTACCAGAGAGTGGCGAAATTCCTTGAATAGAATAGCATAAACATATAAAGACAATACCTGTAATAAAAATGGACGAAAATCGATTAGGTAAGGAAAAATATTTAATTTTCATCATTTTTTACAAAACACACGCAACATTATTTTTCGGACATCATTGAAAAACTGTTAATAGTCTGTAATATCACCTTTCTTTTCAATAATTTTTATCAATCTCTCTTCATAATGATCAAACATATGCACAATAACATCTCTACGTGTTTCTATTAGTTGTTTTTTGGCATCTAGTATTTGTTCCAATAGTTGAGCCTCTTTCGTTATTTCAGGTCTATCATAGACAAGTTGCGCAAGCATTTCCCAAACATTTTCCATTAAATTTAAATCTGGGTTTTTTTGCAGGCCATTCCAAAGCAGTCATATTCACTTTAGCCATCCATTCTTTCATGAGTTTTGACACATGGATGCTGCAATTGTCTTACTGTAGAACGAAATCATTCCCCATCTCTTTTCTTATCCTTGGTAGGGCTTTCTCGTCCAGCAACTGTTTGAAGCTTTCTCTGTTCTGTGGTCCTTTCAGCCACTCCAACCATATATTTCCATTAGCAAAGATAATATCCCAAACCATAACTCCTCCTCCTCCTCCCATCTGTCGTTTGTTCAGTACAACAGGCTCACTCCTTCCCGACCAAGTACATCATCCATTGGGTCCATCAAACTTGAAACGCTTCTCATCAGTTAATATAACCTTCTTAAAGTCAACATGGTTTGTTAACCACCTTTTAGCACTCTCCAGTCTTGCTCCTTTGTGTTTCTTTGTTAGTGTATTTTTTTTTTTTTTTTTTAGCCTTTGCATACTTCAAACCAATCCTATGCAGCGTTCTTTGTACTGTTCGGATGTTTACATCCAATTCACATTTTTCCTTCACTTTTCTTGCTGTAACTTTTTCTCCAGATATCAAAAGCCGTATCACAGTCCTCTTCCTTCTCCTTTCAGTCCTCTTGCCAATTGATCTTTTTCGTCCGTCCTTCTTTTTCCGTTCAGAGTGTGTCTTCAGCATGTATTCGACCGTTGATTTCGACAGCTTCAAATTCATGGCGATCCTTTTGATGCTAAGGCCATCTTCCTGTTTCTTCCGTGCCAAACAAACGACTTCTTTTGAATGCATTTTACCTCATTAAACTTAATTGTTTTGCCAGTAGAATAGAACAGATAATTGATTCTAATGATGACAGCTAAGTGTACAAGCAGAAAATTTGCATACAGCAACATATACATGAACATATCTCTTAATAAAATAGGATTTTTTGTCATGTCCGAAAAATAGTGTCGCGCAAGTTTTTGCAAAAATCACAAAAAAACTAAAAGTATCAAAGCCAAACTAAAAAATGATTACACTAGTAGTGGATTTTCACTCCTCAACTACGTACTTACAATCTTCAAAGTTTTTGGCACTAGTAACCACCTTGAAGGATTTTTTTCAAAGTGTCCGAAAAATATTGTCAGGTCCCTGTACGAAGAATCGTTATTTCTGTTTCAATTCTCAGAGAAATTGCAGCGTGATTCACAAAGCTGGTCCAAAATTAATTGTATTTTAGATAAAATAAAATTATTTTACATTTGGACACGTGCAATTAAAGAGAGTATTTTTTTTTCTTTTTTTTTTTGCCAGGAAAATACTGAGTAAATTTTTAAATTGGTTAAGTGTATTTAATTACTAATTCACACATGACTTTAATTTTAAGTTAAAAATTCACCCCTCTTTAAACAATTTTTAATGAGATTTTTTGCGATCCTTTTTCTTGATAATGCAGCAAACAATGTTGAATTATTTATCTTTTAGTTGTATATTTTCTTATGAGAATCTATAAAAGCAATTTTTTTTGTCAGAAAACAAACGTTTAGTTTCGACTGTAAGTTCTTCATTTCTTTCTTTTAAATTTATTAAATTCCATTAAAACTTTTTTATAAAAAGAATGTTTCAAGTTTATTATTTCTGCAGGGAATTTATTTTCCGTATAATATATTTTTTTAAAGTAATTTATCCGTATTCAAGAATATAAGTCAAACACATTTCCATTAAAAAACGTGTAAACTAAAACTTTATATATTTATTCTTAAATAGTTTTGAATTTTTTTTTTCTTTTTTTGCATTAACAAGTTTTATAACATTTATATTATTTAGAATTCGACCTAATTAAATCATACAAAAATACAGAAAAAAAACTTTGATATGATTTGTTGTCACGAAACGAAGATGTTATATTCCAAAAATTATATAAATTGATAAAGTAGTTTTTTTTAACTAAGAAACTTCAAATTTATGATTTTTAGTGAAACAAAAAGTTTTAATTATTTTGAATACAAACAAAATCTCAGTAATCGAATTGTGTATGTCCCGAGTTTGTTATTTCTGTCAATAAGTTTCTCCTTTTTTTTTTTTGTATAATAATATTATATAATGTAATGCTCACTCTCGTTCAAAAACATTAGTCAAGAAACACGAACATATTTCTATGCAAAACTGTAAACTAAAATGTTATATATTTATTCCCAAATAGCTTTGAACTTTTTGCATCAACAAATTTGATAACACTTGTAATAGAATTCATTAATTAATCGTTTTTTAGTATTTATACAGAATACGGGCCATGCTGAAATAATAACATTATTATTCAGAAACTCATTCTTTAAATTATCCGACAGATTTTTCTATAAGATTTAATTTGTTTATTTATTGTTTGTTTATTTATTGTTTGTTTATTTATTGTTTGTTTATTTATTGTTTGTTTAATTATTGTTTGTTTATTTATTGTTTGTTTATTTATTGTTTGTTTATTTATTGTTTGTTTATTTATTGTTTGTTTATTTATTGTTTGTTTATTTATTGTTTGTTTAATCCCGAAATTCATAATTGAGTCTTTGCATTATTTGATTGTTTCCTACATTTTGCGTTTTTGTTTTGTTTGTTTGTTTGTTTGTTTGTTTTCTAAATTTATATTGAATAGCATTCAATTTTTATATAAATCGTGTTCCTTAATTTTCACTTTTAATGCATTTTTTTAAATTTTCTGGTGCTTTTTATAA
Organism: Euprymna scolopes; assembly: GCF_053919585.1. NCBI lineage: Eukaryota > Metazoa > Mollusca > Cephalopoda > Sepiida > Sepiolidae > Euprymna > Euprymna scolopes. The sequence goes on along the minus strand of NC_136506.1, from coordinate 64,081,345 downwards.
AAATCTTTCATTCATTATCGATAGTCTGACTATTCGACAGATCTTGCTTGCTAGGACCTCAGGCATGACATATTTGTTCAGTGAACAGGCCTGAATCTATATTTACGCCGATTGTGATTAAATCCTTTATTTTATCTATGGAAAAAAAGATTGTTCTTGTTCCGTCAGCGATGGTCAAGTAGAATAGTTATTTAATTTTTATGTTATTCTTAGTTACCATCGTTTATAGTCAAAAGTAAACCTTGCCCTTTCCGAAAATTGTTAGAACTGATTGTTGATCAATATTTTTAATCGTTAAATCATGTGTCAATGCATAGATTCATGAGTCTGATGTGAAGATTCCAGAGTTCGAAAATATACTGAAGAAGGTTAGTTCACATCGGTTTTAATCTAGTGAAAATAATCACCAAGATGAAATAGTAGTCCAAACAATCAAAATTATACAAAAAAATTCTGCATTTTTGCTTTTTATTGTATTTTTAACATTTTTTTATTTTTATTTATTTATTTTTGTTATTTCTACTGCTTCGTGTCGTTTATATTTTTTTCTGTTTTTTTTTTTTTTTTTTTTTTTTTTTTTCAGGCGAATGGTTACGTAATTTATTCCAAAACTTGACTCTGAAAGCAGAAGATTCCGAACAGGTTCTGGATGAAGTCTCGTTTGAAGGAATCGCTCGTTATATAAAGAGCGGCAAATGTAAAAAGATTATCACGATGGCTGGAGCTGGTATTTCAACTTGTAAGTTCATTTTCTTTTTGTTTTTTGTTGTTTTTTGTTGTTGTTTTTTTTTTGGGGGGGGGCTAGTATATTTAATATTAAGTTGTTTTAATGTCAACACTTAGTTCAAAACAATTTATTTCATTTTGACTATCAAAATAATTTCCAAAACTATTAACGTTTACTCATTCATTTAATTTTTATCGCTTGTTTGAATACTTGCTTTGAAACATGCCGCAAATCTTAAATATTGACGTTCACATCGAAGCTATTGTTATTTTGTTAAGGCAATGTGTTAGGCTCTATTTATAAGAAAGCTCAAATAGGTCGGTTGTGAGAACCTCGTACTGAAGATCTCCATATTTCAATTTCTGGTCATGGCATTCGCTATATTTGTTGGGAATTGATTATTAATGAAATATTCTCCATTTCTAAAAGTAATTAAGATTTCTGATATTTTGAAATGAGACAAATTTCACAATGTATTTATTATGTTTAAAGAAAATTGTGATTGACAACAGACAGATAAAATCTATTTATATTAGATAAGTAACATCTCAAGGATAACGATCAGTGAGATGGATAGATTGTTAGTTTAATGATGAAAAATACTATAAGAGGATTGCAAATGATGAATGGAATTAATAAAATTTGTGTTTGAAAACGGTTTATAACAAATATTTGTTGATGTTAGATTTTTAGACGATAATGCTGTAGTCTGCAGGGAAGCAGTCTTATCGTTATGTGTTCTACAGATGGGAAGTTCTTGGAAAAACTCTGTTGGTGGAAAGTTCTTTGCAGTTGCGTTAATAAGACAAGTTTTGTTATGAATGTCTTACAAAGAGGGAGCAGAGATCGAAGCTCAGTCGAGCACTTTCCATGCAAACAATGACAGATAATAACTAATGAGCAAGGAGCAACATCACTTCTGTGAGAAAGGAGTTATAAGGAGGAGAAGAGATCACATTTATTTTGTATAAATAGACTGCTGTATGTGGCACTTCTCCAGATGTACTGACACTATTATATCTTGGATGGAATGGATCTCACTTTGATAGAGACATAGAATTGTATTTAATGTCAGATATTTTCTGGAGTTTTTTAGAATTTTTCCAGCAATTGATTGGAGGTAAGTTTTCCATTTTTGAATCTGTTCTAGTTTCCTATTTCAATAGCTCTTTTCCAATAACTGCAGCTTTGTAGAACTCTCTTCTTGCTGACTGCTTTTCTCCTACATCGAGATTCTAGAGGTTGAAAATATGTATAAAAATAAAAAGGTCAATAAGCATCTTCTATTTTTTGTGATACTCGTCTTTCATTCTTGCTAGCTCCTTACATTAAGTGGCTTCATGCCTTGCCTGAAATGATTTCCATTAAAAAAGTCAAGATTCTAAGACAGTATTCTTCACCATATGAGATGTCATCAACTGTAGAATCTGCCCCATTTGAAGACTCTTGGTGCAGAAACTATCTGATTGATTCCCACCTTTTCTTCTTTGCACTCTCTCTCTCATAAATGTGATGTTGCTAACCTTAATCTTTTTTATAAATACTATTAGGGTATGTGTTCTTTATCTAAATCTATATTTAGATGTACCAACCAGTTATGAAGAAATCTCATTTTAAAAGTTGGTCTTTTGGCTAGGAGCAAAGTGTAATAGCTGTTTTGATAGTACACTTAATCTTTTCTGTTCTCAGTCAGTGAATAAGAAATATTTCTCAAGTAAGATAATTTTTCTCCCTAATCCAGAGTACTTCTTTGTTAAAAACTGACCATGTGACTAACTCTGCCTTCGTGGAGAGGTAAATAAATACAAAACAGAATATTTTCTATAGAAAAAATATTGCCTACACAAATATTTATATAATTGTTACTTTTGGACCTTAAAATGCAAAAAGAACCCTATCATAATTGATCCATTGTGTCATGAGGTTTGGTAAAGATACTTCAGTACATATTGTGCTAAAAGACGAAGTAAAATAAAATATTGATTTTGTAGAAAGAAAACTATCGATGACAAAAAAGGATCAAGAAAAAACTGACTTTACTTTATATATTAGATTAAGGCAACAATATTGCAAAATGAAAAAATTGTTTTCACATGTCAAACTTAAAAATTCAACTTTATCTGTGAGTATGCCACCAAGGAATATATTTGAAAAATTCTGATCTGAGCTATCGAGTTTGTGTCCGAAAGATTTCTTTAATTCTGACAAAGAATTGGATCCAATGAAGAAAAGAAGTTGCAACAAAATGAAGAGGAAAGAAAACGATTGATTTTGCAGAGACAACAATTCTGACCTGAAAAGTAATCAATGTATTTGTTCTAGATATAAAACAGTTCCAGTTTATTTTAGGTCTTTCTTTTTTATTGTGTTTTGTTTGCTGCAAAAGATTTTTTTATTTGATATGTAAAGAAATTGATAAAAGAGCAGAGGATTCTCTTGCTTCTTAATCATAGGATGATTTAAAACCAAACATCCAAACATTGACTTATATAAATAAATAAGTTGCTTTATATATATATATATATATATATATATATATATATATATATATATATATATATATATATATATATAATGAGATTTTGGGATGTGAAACTCAAGTCTAGGACTTCCAGTCTGCAGCTTTCATGGTTTGTCGAAGTTGCAGCATTGTTTGACTGTAGAAATAATTATATTATGCCTAAATGAGAAATTTGAGATGCTAAAACGTAAGAACACCCAAAATTGTTGAAGTGAAAATAGCAAAAACTGTATTCACAGAATAAACTTTACTTTAAGATAATAATACATAAGGAAAATAAAAAATATTAACTAAAATAAACTAAATTAATTAGGAAAAAATACTCCAAGTACACATGTGTTAGAACAAACTTTACTATTAATTTGACACAAGTTGCATCATCCTATACTAAACAGAACAATAGAATAGGAAATAGAAGTCAGCCAAACTTTGTCTGAGTGAAGTCCAGTCATTGACTGAAAAAAATATAAATCTACAGGTGGGAATAACAGTCAATCTGATAGATTAGCTTACTAAACTAAACACTATGTATATATAAAAAGACCAGCTAACACGAATTCCATGCATTTTAGTCTGACGATTCCCTACAGGGATGAAGCACAGCAATTGGTACATACATGTTTCTGTAATCACCCATTATTGTGGAGATTATGTCTTCAGGACAAGAAGACATAATCTCCCCAATAATGGGTGATTACAGAAACATGTATGCACATATGTAGCCATCAATGTTTGTATAAATAAATTTTAAATATATATATATATATATTAGTTGATTTTTTTTCTTACTCTGACATTGATATTAAAAGACTAGTTTTTCTATTTAAAGATTATTAAAATAAACTTCATAATACATGAATAAGCGAGTGACTACATGAACTAATTTACATATTCCTTTGAAAAACGAGCTTTAATTAATTATTTATTCATTTTTATGGTTTCTTGTTAGCTGATTGGTTTCATTTCATTATTATGCTGAATTCTATTTATGCATAGTTTCTACATTCTGCATAATTGTGTAGAATTTAAGATGAAAATGTTTTTAACAGATGGAAATTTATATATGTATATATAGAAGTTACTTTGTCAGTATGTGTGCGAAAAATCTCTCCCAAACTTAAAATTTGATGTATAGTGTATTTGGACCTGTAGTACAGTTTCGATTTGTTTTTAGCCGGTAAAATAGCTGCTAAGGAGTCAAAAGTGAAAAAAAAAGCGTTGACCTTGGACTGGCATAAGTCGACTATACCCGTTTTTTGTGCACATGTGCTAATTAAAACTTATAGGTTAAACAGCGTTATTTTTTGCAGTTTTTATGCATGGATTTAGGTCATACACTAATGGATAAGGCTGGAGAACTATATGTTTTGGTTTCGATTCAAGTTGATAGCACACAAGTCAATTTTTTTTTTTTACTTTTGAAATCATTACAATATATTAAGTATAATAAAATAATCGATAGAGAATTGGCTCTATACTAAAACATACCAAATCTGCATTAAAATATAATATTTAAACATTTTATGACTGAAAAACGCCAAGCGGCCTGCTAGTACACACACACATGCACGCCTCTATATATCACTGTTTTTGTTTTTTTTTTCACTTTTCTTCTAATTTTGTTTTACCTGGGATTGAGGCATCTGTTAAGGATACCAGACATTCCTCTGTTATTTCATACATTCCAACCGAGAGATCTTTTTAAGATTCTGTCTTTTTAAATGTACTTGTTTGAATCTCTCTTGTACTTGGTTTATCTGCCAGTAATTTTTGTATTTCTTCATGAGTACAGTTGCTCCTATAATTACTAGGATGATATGTATGTATATATGTATACACACAAATATATGTGTGTGTGTGTGTATATATATATATATATATATATATATATATATATATATATGTGTGTGTGTAATGAACGTGTTTTCTGTATGTGTTAGAGAATACCAGTATATATGTATATCAACGTATGTGTGTGTGATAGTAGAGGATAGAACATGTCTTAGTCGATCATATATGTGATTGTCATTCCTTCACAAATATCGAACTAATCTATGCAGAGATTCATCATTAGGAGAAAAACTACTTGTGATTGGTCTGTTGCCAACAAACAATCTTTTTCTGACTTTCTTAAGGTCAAGAGAAGTAACCATGAAACACGACTTTCTCCTTAAACGAATAAAAGTCAAAACTATTGGAAATTACATCTTCATTTTCAAAAATGAAACGAGAAATCCAGAAGTTAAAAGAACACTAGTCGAACCAATTCGTATCTAAGGCTCAGTCAGCTGCTGATCTGTGAATATTCTAAATCTTTTTTCTTGCTTATATGAAACATTACTAGACATTTTCAAAGTAAAGAACGACCATAATTCATAAGTCGTAGAATGATTATTGATTCAAGTTAGACACAAGGTCAGTTTTTAATGTGTGGAAAATCTGTCTCTTCATAAAGGCATACTCTGTTCAGGGGAAAAATTTCAATTGCCTCAGTCTATAAGGATTTTTCCTTAATTGATCGAATACAGGACAAATAAAGTGTATCATAACATATACTACACTTGAATTACTTATTTGCTATGAAATAAAAACTAAAAGTTTAAGTTAGACACAAGGTCATTAAAAATGTGGTGAAAGTGGGTGCTGTTTGCTTAGATATTTGCCTCCCTCCTATCGCAGAAAGATGTGACATGAGGCCGAAGGTGGGAAAAATAGACCTGTAGACAAGAACTGGTGTACTCTGGCACCTTTAAAATTGTTTGAGCAGTCCTGTCAGCACTTCACAGTGACTGCATGACAGGAAGTTAGTTATAAACATAACAAATACTACAGTGCAACACAACCAGCATATATATCATGTATATTATCACTAGGGCTAGAGAATATTTTTATCATTGTTTTGACTCTCAAGTATATATTTGTGTATGTTTGGATTCTTAATCCGGCAGGGGGATGTGATGCGTCTAGTGTGTTAGGTATAAGTTAGTGTTAAGTTCATGCTTGTATGCCTTCTCGCTTACATATAACACCGCTGGCTAACCTCACGGTGAAAAGGAAGCAGCTATGCATAAGTTTTCCCTGCCAGTACATAGCCTCTCTGTCATAAAGACTCCTACAATGCCTCCACGTTGGCCACACATGGTAACTGGGTGCCTTGTGGCCCCAGGCTAAACCTGTAGATCTCGGAGTAGTAGGGGACCCCAGAGGTAGTGCGTGATGGCCCACCAATGTGTGGACACGCCCTGGCACACTACCAACCCCTACCCCACTGTCTTGTGAGTGGCCTTGGTTGGGCAAATACTAAATGAACCAACACAAAAATCAAACACCATTGCCTTGTCGGCCTTATCACAGCAAAAGGCTAAGAGATGGGAACTCTGACTTCAAATCCTACTGCTGCTTTGCAGTTTTCATAAAAAAGCTATGGACCTCATCCAGAAAGAAAAGGTGTAGTAGTGGACACAATAGGATGACTGCCTACCTCACTGAGATTACTTTCGGCCAGAAGCTGCGGCCTCCTCTGCTGCCAGTCATTGTGGGTTTGCTCCACTGGAAATGAGCATTGGAGGTTCAGAGGGTGTTTTTCTGATGCGCAACAAATACTACACCTAAACTGCACAAGCAAGTTAGGAGCCAAGGTGGAAAGTCCTGTACCAAAGGATAAAGCACTTCATCATCATCATCATCATCATCATCATCATCATCATGATGATGATATCCGACACAATTAGACACAATTAATCAACTGAGAACCACATCACTCTATATAAAAGCATATAAGATATCAACGGATACACACTCAAGAGTCAAAACAATGAAAAGAATATGCTGTTGTCATAGCCCTAATTATCACACGCGCAGTCATCATGGACCAGTCTCTACCGATCTGATTGGTATGAATGGATTCTCAACTGGCATGATTGATGCAAAAAAAAGGAAGATTTCTTCGCAGTTAGTCATTCTCTATATATTCTTATCCAGAATTGGTATACTACAATTTGATTATAGCCAATAGGCTAAGGATATCTGATTGTGTAGAATATTACTTACCGTCGGGTGCGTATCATTACACACCTATGCATCTTCTGTTGTAACTCAGATTGTTGTTAATGTTTATGATGTTAAACTTGGCTGTTGATAGAAAACCAAGTAGATGTTTTAAGATGTTTTATTTAAGAAAATTAAAATGCGTGTGTATGAGAGAGAGAGAGAGAGAGAAAGAGAGAGAGAGAGAAAGGAAGAATTCGAATGAGAGATAACAATAACATAAGACAAATAGGCCGACTTTCAGCTACACTGTATGCCATTCCTGCTGGGGTTGGCCGGGGCAATGACATTTCTTTGTGTGTTCAGTCCGTGTCAACAGGCTTTCATAGAAGTCACATGATTTCTTGATTTCTGCTTTTAGATCCCCGCCCCATCTTTTAGATCCCCACCCCATCTTTTAGGGCGCCACTCCATCTTTTAGGGCGCCATCTTTCTGTTACTCCACTTGCTATCTAACAAATGTTTTATCAACTGGATGAATCGGCTGTCTGTTATTAAAAAAAAATGGATATTCAATTTTTTTTAATTTGGTTGAGAAAAAAAATGTCAAATGGGACACTTTCGGTTCTTGAAACTGTGCCCCACGACTGGATTGATGCCATTTTGGTTTCAATTTATAAAACTGATCAACGGAATGAACATGTAACATATTTTCTTTTGTTGGAAAAATTATAGCACATCTCAGCTGCTTCATACAGTACATATGTCAGCTGTCACATTAGAATGCGACTTGCATGCAGACCTTGGCACCAATGGCATGAGTTCCAATGCAGGGCAAGACCAAAAGAAATATTTTGTTGGAAGCAAACTTGCAACTTATTTTACTGCATTGCTCTTTCATCTTTTCTTCTTTTTTTTTTTAACTTTTATTCATTTCCATTGAAGTATCAGGGCTATTGTGGTAGGGGCCCAGATTTATAGAGGTCAAACTTGCTGGAGGAGTTAAGCAGCAAAATATTTTTTCATGTCACACTTAAATTTCTGCACGCTGGTACCATTGGAGATAAAAGGGAACAAGAAAGGAATTCCAAAAGAAAGCAGTCCAGAGAAAGAAGCTATTAGTGTAGAAAGTTTTTTCTGACATCTAGGGACCTTTGCAGTGAATGAGTAATATTTTACCGTGAGTTAGAAAGGTTGGGGGTATTTTCGTTTATGGAATAAAAGTGCAGTAAATTCATAGGAACACATTTCATGGAAGTACTTATAAAACAAGCACAGGAATGCAGTGATGCAACAGTGGCTGGAGCTTGGTAGACTATGCAGGATATATTGAATATTTTTTTCAATCTGTCCTAGAGAGTGAAGCTAGTAGTTTGTGCATTAACCCAAATGTGGTAACAATACTCCATGTATGGATGAATAGTGGCTTTATAGCGATATAAGATATTGGCAGATATAAAACGTTTTCTAGTCCAATAACAGGAGTCTAATCGGCAATATCTTCTTTGTACTTATTCCACACCTCAGTATATTTTATGATATAGAAATATACAAACTTTATAGGTTATGCTCAATAATTGCTATACATTTGTCAACCTTATTAATGTTTTCATAGAGGTATTTATGTGAAGTTAACTGTGACAAAGAAATTGCTCAGAAATTGTTTCAGTTGGAAAATGTGGTAAAACTTGGTCACCTAAGTTTCTTATTCACTATGATACAATGTGTAGTGTTTCAAATTCAAAATGTCAAGCATTTATATATCAGATTTAGATTTATTGTTGGTTATTCAATCTTTTGTTTTTCAATAGCAAGATGATGGTATCTTTTGTAGTGATAACGGACTTGTTTTATACGCTCAAGGTCGACCTTGTAAATCACATGCAAAAGGAATTACACATTCCCATGAATGCAACAATTTTCAGGCCGACCATCAATGTTCAGAGAAAGTATACTGTCATTCAACTATCTTTCTTCTTGTTATACAATCTTATATCTTATATAAGAGTGCGATATATTCTTAGCTGGACTACTGCTGCTGCATCTGAAGAGGTACCACTCACAGCATTCTTTCTTGCCTTAATAAAGTTCGAAATCAAATTTGCAATCTAGTGGGATATAATCTCTTCTATTCTCTACATCCCTTTCCTTACAGAAGATACATTGATGACCTTTCTTTACTCTATAGAAAGTGCTCAACTGAGTTTCAGTTGCTGGTTCCTCTTTGTAAGACATTTACAAAAACTCATCTGCCTACCACAACTGCAAAAAATTTCCTTTATTCTTCCATGTGCCTAACATCAATTTTTATAAATAGAGTTTCTTTGCACGAACTTCTTATCTGTGAAACATGTTACCATGGTGTTGCTTCACTGTGAGCTACAACGTAGTCCTCTTCAAATCCAGAGTCAACAAATACTTTTCATAAACCGTCTTTGTATTTCATCAAGTGTTGTTCATTCTATTCATTATTTTCAATCCTCTCATAATATTCTTTATCAGTCAACTGACAATCTATCAATCTCACTCATTCTTATCCTTGAGTAGCTTTTAATGTTGATAAGTGGTGACTCATTAGTAATTTTTTAAATATACACTTATATCATAAATCACTGCTTAAAGCAAACATTTATGAATAAATATTTGAAGATATTAAGATCTTGGATCCTTTCTTCGAAATTACTTGATTAAAATTAAATTAACAATCAATTACTTGATTAAAATTAAATTAACAGAAATGGGTTGATATGCCATAAAATAAAACAAATATTGCTGATCTTAGTATTCTTTTATTTATTTTTTTTTTCTTTTATTTATTTTTTTTTTTTTTGTGTAACCATAGCTGCAGGAATCCCTGACTTCCGTAGTCCAGATACAGGACTCTACCATAATTTGCAAAAGTACAATCTGCCACACCCACAAGCAATATTTGAACTGAGTTTTTTCAAGGTGAGTCGCATTTTGCTATCAATTTACATACTTTAGAAGTTTAAAGCTTATAAAGTGTATAATGAGTTTATGACATTTCTGAAATGTCCTCCCTTTTGATTGTAGTATGTTGCCGTCCTATGCAGTTCTGGGAGGTTAAAGCTCCCAGGCTTTGCCTTCTTTCTTTGAGAATGGGTTAGTTTATTGCTAATTGCCTGAAGTGCCTCTACTGGAAAATGCTGATGGAACTGCCCAGACAGTTTTTTTACAAACCAGGGTGCTCCTCCTTTGGGACAGTGACTCTTCAATCCCACTTTCCGACTCATGTCACATCTTCTAGCTGTGGAAGAGAGATAATTTGCAGCTTAGATTTCATTCTATGCATGTTAGAAATTTAGATGCAGAAATCAGGTTAGCTGAAGATAAAAAAGATGCCATACTATTTCATTCAGATTTATGTGACTTGAATAGGATTTAGTCGATGAAGCACTAAAGAGAAAGAAAAAATGATGTACTCAGCACCACCACAAATAAACATCATCACACACTGCAGTTCTTTGAGTTATTTTTTTAATCCATGTAAACAAGTTTTCCTCTTTTTATATTCTTCAATATCCTTCACCTTCATTTGCTTTCATACGATTTGGTTAAATTAACTTCGAATTCTTAATGTGAGTCTCCAGTTCTAATCGCATCAGAAATTGTCTACTTTGAATATGGAAAATATAAACAGAATCTTTTTGCATCCGGCAAATGATGCTTTGCTTTCTCATGCACCAATGTTCTGCATGCTAAACAAAAATAGTTTTCCTCACAAATATGGTAAATAACCCTTACAATCTCTGCTGGCAGACTATATTAATTTTTTAGAATTCTTCACATTTCATGTGGCACATATTTTACTGGATTATAGAAATATTGTTCATCTCCATATTTGAATGACAGATAAAAATCAATTTTAATAACGTGTGAATGTTGGAAGTGATTTCTTCAGTTTCCATTTTGGTTATTTTGATTCTGATAGGGAATTAAAAGGATTTGACTGGCCAATAGAAAAAGGTTATTAGAACTGATTTGCATATGCTCAGGGTATTATATCACTAATCTTTCAGTGAAGGGGGTTTCTGAATTTAGAAGAAAGTAAAATTTCGATAACAAAACAAAATGGTTGAATTTTTGTATTCCTACTTCAGTTATTCTGAAGATATATACAGCATAATCACATTAGTACACCGGTTCATATTAGATCACTGAAGTTAAACAACATTGAGCCAGGTCAGTACCAGATGGCTGACCATTTGGACATCAACACATTTCTACAAGAACTGCAAAAACCTAACATTGTCATCTCCCCTGACAGGGGTATACATGTGACTGCTTGTGAATTTAATATTCCCTTAAAATTTCCTTTTTCAGAGAAAGCTGGTTCAACCCACCTAATGTGAATACAGATGGCTGGTGCTGGTAATTCTGAAAGATAATTTAAATATTTGACTTTCAAAACTTATTTAGGGATGTTGATTTCAAAAAATTTGTAACAAATTAATTCAGACTGCCCTTATTTCTACAGACCAGAGTTGCCATGGGAGATTAGCTAGGAAGTAAATGACAATATGAAAGTGTGTGTGTGGTAGTGGTGCAGAGAGATTGAGGGATAAGCAGTTATGACTAGCAAAAAAAAACAATGGTTGAGCAGATCTGGAATTGTCTGACTTCAAAGCGACAGTTGAACATGCATGATTATGCCAAGTAGATATTTTTGACAGTCCAAAAGAGCTCAATAAAGGGAGCAATAATTTTTGCTCAGTAGAGATTATTTTTGGACATCACACAGTTAATGTTGTTCATGTGTGTTTAGATTATTGTCAGTAACATTAGTCAAACATTCTTATGTGGTTTTAAAGTTTTGCCATTTGTTTTACGCTGCTGCTCTGTTTGCTTGATGATTGACACCAGCACTTAATTGAATTGGATCGGATACTATTGCTACTACTACAACATAACAACTTTTGCTTATGGAGTGAGCAAAGGAAAAGAAAATAATCAAACACCAGAAAAAGCGAATGTACTGCGAGTTGTTATTGTTTGTGTTCTCAATTTATCACTACCATTTGCTTTCAGTGTTATACTGACCAAATGATGCTGGAGGTGAAGGGTCAAATGAGAAAATTTGGAAAAATAAAATGTTGTGTTTCCAGTAAAAGTGAGCTAAGGAACAGAATATGGCTAGTTTTGGCAGTAAGCTGAAAGTAGCTGAGAGACTATCGAACATTTAGGATTTCCAGTCAACAGTAGATATATTTAGGGGACACTGGCTGCGCAGACAGATAGGTTAAAGCAAACAATGAGAGAGGGATCTTGGAGAGATTGACGGCAAAATTTGATTGAATCTTGTGGGAAAGCAAGAAAGGACGAATGACAGTTAGTCTTAAGCTGAGATCCTGGACTCGGTAGATGGACATTTATCTCAGAAATAGAGATGCTAGCGATGGGATGCTAATGATACACACACATGCATGCGCACGTTCAACAAGTCTTGTATACAATGTCTATGTCTGCATTTATATTGTATTTTTAAAACGTATGCAAATTGTAAACAGTGTTCGTGCTTGGCAACCACCAATTCTAGAATAGCTAGAATAATATGAAAAGTCGCAGCACAAGAAAATTTAACCTTTTCAGCTGATCAAAAGACAACGCCATCAAAGAACCAAAACAAACCCCTCCTCTCCACAAACCCCAGATTTATTGTACCAAAATGAAAGGGTGTCAATATCATCATGTATGTCATTTATCATTTTCTAGGGATTGCTCTCTTGCAATTTGGTTGCAAAACAAGACTCTGATTATCCCAGTGTGACAGTTTGTAGCGTATCATGCAACAGTGAAATGCTTTTTTTCTTTTTGTTATCATTTTGTTCTAGCTGAGGATGGGGCATTCTACTAGATGCTCATACATTCTAGCCAAGAGATCTTTTTAAGATTCTAATCGACCCTTTAAGTGTAATTGTTTGTATCTGTCTTGCACTTGGTTCACTGGTTATATTTGTCATGTAGTTTTTGACATTCTTTTTCGTTAGTTTGGTTACTCCTATAACTACTAGGATGATTAGGACTTTCCTCAGATTCCAGTTACTTTTCATTTTGTACATAAGACTTTAGTATTTCCTTATCTTTTCTGCATAAGTGTAGATATATGATTTGTCAAATATGGAGAGTTTCAACGCACACAAAAAATATGGTTACCTATGTCTCCAACGTTTGCTGGTCAAAAAATGAATGATAACTCTATATTAAATTCAAATCGTAACATAAACCTCTTTTTTCAAACTCAAATAATATTTAATATAAATAAGCTTGGATAATTAGCTTTAACTTTTCAAGTTAATTTTTTAAAAAGTAGAAATAAACAAAAAATAGTTGTTTTTTTATGTGAAATGTTTAGCTTAAATACTATGATTTTACCTGAAATTCACAAATAATTTCTTTCCATTTTTACAAAACTAAAAAAATCCTTTGTATTCAGAAGGAACTCTTGTTCAAACAACACTAGAACAACACTAGAACAACACTAGCAAAAATGACAAAGCACTTTCTCCTAAATCTCGTTCTTGTCTTCTCACATCGAATGTGTTTTTCCGGCTGCCTCAATTATTGAATCTCATCTTTGAAAACGGGGCATAGATTGAAGCTCAGTTGAACATTTGCCATGAAAATAACGATAAAAAAGAGACAAACTCGCAACATCTCTTCTGTGAGATAGAGGTTGCAGCGAACAAAAAAAGGACATCTCCTACGAGGCTACAAAGTCGATTTTGAACTCTATCAAGGCAGGACAAGTCCTTTCTAACAGCTCCTGCCCAGATCTGACAACAGTATTCCATCCTTGGACGTACCTGGCTCTTATATAGATAGAGAATTGCATCAGCAGTGAGATATCTACTGGATCGATAGAAGGATCCCACCATTTTTCCAGCAGCCTTGGCAACGGATTTGATGTATGTGTTAAGATCAGGAGTAATGGTCAAGCCCAGAAGTTTGTCAAAACATGAGGCCTCTCCAAGACGAGAGCCATTCATTTCAATTGATGCCAGATGGAGATCAGAACGCTGATGATGTAAAGAGAGAAGCTTGGTTTTAGATGCATTAAAAGAAACCAGCCACTCCTTTCCCCATTGTACCACATGCTCAAGATCAGAGGAGAGAGAATTGGAGAGAACTTGGTCGTTTACTGTCTTAGATGTGCTACCATAGATGGTGGTGTCATCAGCATAAATGTCTACAAATGATGTAAGGATGTGATTTGGAAGATCGTTAATCAGGAAAAACGTTGAGCCCAGGATGGACCCCTGAGGGACTCCAGCATTAATACTGTGAGCTTTTGATTTCTGCTTATCAACTACTACTCTTATGAACCTATCAGAGAGAAATGATTTAATAATTGAGAAGACATTTCCAGCTATACCATAGCTGGAGATCTTGTAAAGTAAACCTTTATGCTATATCCTATCAAAGGCCTTTTATATGTCAAGAGCAATTGCCTTAGAAAGGTTGCCTCCGTCAAGAGATTCACTAATCCTATGAGATATAACTGTAAGCACATCTGCTGTAGATCTAGCAGAACAGAAACCATATTGTGTGTTACTAAGAAGGTTATTTTTGCTGAGATGGTTGATTACTCCTCTAACACAGATTCCAGCAACTTACTCATGACGCACAGGAGACTTATTGGCCTATACTGAGAGGGGGATGAGCGATCACCTGAATTCTTAAATACAGGGCATACTGATGAGATTTTCCAGGGTGATGGGAAGCAATTCTCCTTAAGATAACGTTTAAACAGTTTTGTAAGTATGGGTGCTAGTTCTTGTTGAAGTTTTTTGATTACTATAATTGGAATACCGTCAGGGCCAGTTGCTTTACTGGAATCAAGGTTTTTGATTAGCTTGGCAACATCACGTACAGATATATGTATATCACATAGCGTTTTTTCTGATACAGGAGGAAATATTGGGGGTTCGTGGCCTTGGTTGCAAAGGGTAGAATTAACTGCAAAGTTCTTGGCAAAGAGTTTGGCTTTGTCTGATGCTGACGAGATTACCTCAGGTCCATTATGATGGTTGGGATAGAACACACGCTTCTGTTCAGGATTATGTTTGCTATTTGCCAAAACTAGTGGGAACCAAGCCGCTGCTCAGCTACTTTGGACTTGACGGACTGAGCATACTCTTGCATTCTTTATTACTTTCTTACAGTGGTTGCTGGCAGTCCTGAAAGCGGCTTTTGTTTCCATACATCTGTTATGTTGAAAGCAGCGGAAAAAGTGATTTCTGTGTTCAATGGCAGCAGCACATTCTGCAGAGAACCATGGCTGGCTGTAAGGTTTTTTGCTGGAACTTTTTCGAGGGTATTAAACGGTCTATACCTACAATTAACCATTCCATCAGGTCTGATACTATAGAGGACACATCCTTTTTAAACATGGAATGCAGAGGTAGATCCAATATAAATGTACGGAAGCTATCCCAGTCAGCCATAGTGTATCGATATACTGTACGATGGAGGAGTACGTCTGAGAACTTATTACATTTCATTTTCATCTTACTTGGTCGGAAGAAATGGAAACTGAACATAGTTCAGGGCAAGTTGTGAGAAAGAGGTCTAGGAGACTCAGATATACTGGCCGTCATTGTCGGGCACACGGGTGGGTTCGTGAACAATCTGAATGAGGTTATAAGCAATGGAAAAATTGTGACAGAATCTCCTCTCATCTTCGATCTTGTTTGAGTTGGTTAACCATTCCACATTGTGAACATTGAAGTCTCCACATACGTGAATATTAGCTGAAGGATAAGCAGATAGAACTTGGTCAATTTTCTCAGATATGTTTTTAAAGATAGTAACTCAGCTGTTGTGGGGGCGATAGAGAGTAAATATAAATGCAGTAGTGTGAGCTAGTGCAACCTGGAAGCACATATAGGGTAAGTTAGGATCTTCTCTGGAGATGTCTCTACCACATGGAAAGCCATCTTTAATATAGGCATATATTCCATGCCCGGGGGTGATTTGGAAGTTAGAGTATTTATATAGTTGGAATATATATAAATATTGCAGTTGCATTTATTAAATGTTCATTTCTATCATCATAATGTCATAAATTGATTTAGTGTTTTCTTTCTTTTTTTTTTTTTTTGCAGGAAAATCCAAAGCCTTTTTTCTGTTTGGCTAAAGAACTTTGGCCGGGAGTTTTTAAGGTTTGGACTTTAACATTTTCTTCACTTTGATTTTATGAGTTTTCATCCAATTGATTAGAAAATACTGTTGGTTGTGTTATGGAATCCTAATCATGCTTATATATTTAATAAGCTTAAAAAAACTGTAGACCGATATGACGTTATATGACAGTCCAAAATAAATTGTTCAATCTTATTGGCCAGCAATATGATAAGAGAAGACATCAAGAATATTTAAAAATTTTATTAATTTAAAAAAAAAATCAATTTTTCAATATTCATTGGCAGTAAATTTTTAACTAAACCACCGGAATCTAAAAAAAAAAGCGTCAACTAACTTTAAAAGCAAATTGCAACTTTTTTACATTCTTTTGCTCAATTGCTTTATATAAGACAAAACATGCATCCATACTATTAGAATGTCTGTTCTAGGACGGGTAAAATATAAAGGCTTTGCACCACTTTTATGAAGATGAAAATCAATATATAATGATACAAAACCTTATATCGAGAATCCTTATTCTAATTTTCATCAAAATCATTTCATGATTTTAATTCTAGAAAATGTCTATAATTTCTGAGTTATGATTCAGAGAATCTAGCTTAATCTGTATCTAATGACTATGAATCAAATTTAATGCAAATCTGAAATATTTGAATTTTCAAATTGGTGGCTGTGCCTCTATTATTTCCGCTATAAATCCTTTAAAATACTCAGCAAAAAATTAAATTTGGAGAATATTTATTAATTGATGTTTAGTAAAAATTTCACAAAAATGAATTATATGAATTTTCAAACTCTTTCCAACAGTTCAGCTGAAATCGGCGATGAAACGGTTTCTAGTAATGCAATAACAATAATAATAATAATAATAATAATAATAATAGCAGCAGCAGCAGTGGAAGGCAATAATCTTCTGTAAAGAATAGATTTCTCTCCGGTTAACAAATAGTCGGATAAAAATATATGTAAACAAATATCAAGAAGATAGATAAAACATTTGAAACTCTTTATTTTTCCTCATCGAATAGAAAAGCATATGATTGGATTTGAAAACCTGTTCATAAAGATTCTGCCAAATATTGATTTTAAGATTGGCAGAAAATCTGAGTCCTGGATTGAAAATCTACCACGTTTAGAGTTGATACATTGAAATGCAAAACAAAAGGTTTATCTGCTTTGCTTTTTTTTTGTTTGTTTATTATTATTATTATTATTATTATTATTAATAATAATATATATATATATATATATATATATATATATATATATATATATATATATACAAATTTGTTTTTTGCATTCATGTATCATTTTATATACATACTGTGATTTTCAACCTTCCATAATCTCAAATCCTCTTAAAAAATAAAAAATAAAAAATCAACGTTTTTTTATCTCTTCGAATATCTTCCAACATTGAAAATAATGACAAAAAAACATATCTAATTTCTCATCGATAAATTCATATATTTTAAATGCAAATAATTTTTTTGTGCTATGTGTATTCGTACTTTATCATTTACAATAAAATATGACTGCATAGATCCACAGTTTGACCGGCAATACAGTTACGTAATTACATACTGACGAGTATAAAGTAAAAATGCAAAATATATATACATGTCTAAGGATATAAAAAATATTTATTGAAATATAATGTAGGAATACAACCATCTAAATATCATATCTATATTATTAATTCGAAAATTGAGAAGAATGTAAATTTTGCAGACGATTTTTTCGTTTGAACTGTTGCTGCATGCTATTTTAGTATCTCTTCACGCATCACATATTTTTGGGAAATATTTGTCCTGAGAATATTTTAAAAGAAAATAAATAATATAAAATAAAGGAATTTAAATTAAAAATTTCTGTTTGTTTTTTGGATTTTTTTTTTAAATGATTAATATTTTCTTAATGAAATCCATGTCATTCTTCATCATTATTAATATTGATGTTGTTGATATGTAAGATTGCATGTGTAATACTAGTGCTGATAATCATAATAAAGACCAATGGTCGTTGCTAGCAAGAAATCAAGGCTAAGCATCTGTTGCAATAACGTAAAATTATTTTAAGAAGAGGAGAGTAGTTGAAATCTGGGGAGATTTGTTCTCGCCCAGACTCCAGGAAACACCATTGGTTATTAGCAGTGAGTTATCTCTGATGTAAAACCTCTTAGTGAGTACAAATAATAATAATAATAATAATAATAATAATAATAGTAATTCTTCTCTATCCCTTCACCCATCCCCTCCCATTGCCCCATCACACCCGCCCAAAAGAGTGATGCCAAATAGCCGAGAGGGGTCAAGGAGGATGGAAAGACCGAGGAGAGAGCGCTGACCAGACCTCCACTGGACAAGTGAAAAGAGAACTGGAACCTTGGGGAGGCTTATTGCCACTCAAATTCCAGTGGAGACCAATCGCCACTGCCAGCGAGAAATCAATGGTAAGCAACTGTTGCGATAATGCAAACTTATTTGCGAATGTTATCGAAAGAGGTGGAGAGTACTGGAAATCTGGGGAGACTTGTTGTTACTCAGCTTCCAGGGTACACGACAAGTTGTTTTCAAGGAAAGATCTTTTATGACCTGTGTGAAAGCTTCTTGTGAGCCAATAATAATATTAAAAATCTTTGGTTGTTGCTAGTGAGAAATCAATGGTAAGCGACTATTGTGATACCGCAAATTCATTTGCAAAAGTTATCAGAAGAAGTGGAGAGTACGTAAACTCTAGAGAGACTTGTTGGCACCCAGATTCAGGGTTATTATCAATGAGTAATCTCTAATGATGACCTGTGTGAAAACTCCCAGTGAGTACAGAAAACAAAATAATAACCACAACCAAACATGTTTGTACTGAATTCAACAGTAAAAATAAGACTGCGTTTTAATATTTTCTTGCTTATATAATTTCTTTTTAACCTAGCAAGTTATAGTTAAGATATTTGTTTTTTAAACATAAGTTCTAAACACAATGTAAATTTCGCATTTTGAAACCTTAGTGCCACCTATGGAAAATGTCAATTTTTTTATGATTGTTTTTTTTTAGAATCAACCATACTTTTCAAACAGTTAACTCTAACACAATATTAAATATATTTTATTTTTTTCATATTCCTCTTCAATGATAATTAAATTGCTGAATTAAGTGTAGCTATTTTAATTGGTAAAGCAATTTTTAACTGTTAAATTCAGTATAAACATGCGCGTGATTTTTCTAAACAAAAATATACTTATTTCTAAACACGCGTGTAGTTATTGCTATTATTATTATTATCATCATTATCATTATCTATTTACCGGATCTGTTTTCAAAATTCCAAAACAATCGACTTTAATTCTTCTTTAATCGAATTTAATGAATAAAATTCACATTTGACTGAGTAGTTTAAAAGTTTTATTGTAAATAAATTGTTTGTTTATTGAAAAGCTGTAAACGTTTATTTTAATATATAATTAAAATAGGAGACTGAAACTTAATATTTTCGATTATGTTAGAACTTGATGGATTTATTGGCTATTACAAAAAATCCAATATGGCGCTTGTCGTGTTTTGCAATAAAAACGATTTTGAAATTAAAAATAAATAAGTAAAATCTCAGATTGACAAGAAAGTTCTTGCGGTTTTTACATTTAAATTCAGATGGACATATCTCGGCTCAAACAAAGATTTATTGATTGAAATAAGCATCATCAGAAACAACACATTTTTGCCAACGCAAAACAAATGTATTTATGTCAGTAACGTAAAAATCTTACGTTCTGGTGCCAATGAAGTAGCTGAAGGCGTTTTTGATATTGCTTAGGTTTTTTGAAGCATTTCTCATGAAATATATTACAAGTTGCGCACATAGCATTGTATCATAGTTTTCATTCGATTACTATCGGTTGTAAAGACGGAGAAAAATATGGCGGATGGTGCAAGCAAATCACAGCACACGGGTACACACACAGATGGTGTTAGTAGCGCCATAATGATTGTGAAGTTGATATTCAGTGTAGCAGTGGACGTATGTAACAGAATTAACGTCTGTGGTTTGAAGTCACGTGGGTGTCTTTATATACCAGTTGGTTAGCTGTCGTTTGTTCTCTTCCATATTAATGTTGAAAACTGGGAGTTGAAACAATGTGAGAGTCGCTATTTGTAGTTTTCAGTGGGCTTGTTGCCACTCGTTCTCCTTGACGATATAGAAAGTTGGAATTTCTTTTTTCCTAATGGGCACATGTCAAAAAAAATATTTAGACAGTGGAAAAAAAGGTTAAAGTTTGTGACATGTAGGAAGTTGAGAAAAATGCTATTCAATTTTGTTAGTATCTATTTCCTTTTTCTTTTCTCTCTCTCTCTCTCTCTCTCTCTCTCTCTCTCTCTCTCTCTTGCACATGGTGGAAAAAATATGTGTGCCTACTAGCATGACTGTGGCTGACGCCATATTTATTGTACACGCGTTGCTGACGTGTCAGAGAAAAATGTTTTTTTTTTTTTTACTCGATCTTGGAGGAATGTTAAATCATTATGTGCGAATAATTGAATAGTCCATTCTGCTGATTTGTTGATGTATTCACCATTTTACATTGTACCATCCTGTCGACTACAAGAAAATACAAACGAAGTCGCTGTCAAAGGTCACCATTTTAGTGGATGGCGAATATTACCTCTAACACTGAATGGTCATCACTTTTGTAGAAGTGACCGCACGTCCAGATTTACCAGTTGTAACAGATATTGTTAAAGCCTTTTCAAGGTATGTGGGAATTGCGTGTCTCTACATCAACCACTAGACGAGAAAAGAGATAGAGATAGGTATCTAACAGAGCAGGAAGTAGAACGCCATCTGCCAGCTAAAATGGGAATCACGGCAAGGGCAGGTAACTGGTGCATAATTGAAATGCGTGTGTGTGTGTGTGTGTGTGTGTGTGTGTTTGTGTGCGATAGATCATAAACATATCAGTCTGAAAAGCAGCTACCCATAGAGTAACAAAAAAGCTCCATCTTTCAAAAATAAGGAGTAAACGTGGTTCATTTTACCACTTGAGAATATTGGTAGGAGTTATTCATGTAATATTGAAACATATTTAGCAGAATTGATGTTTCCTTCACACTCCACCAGATCTGAGCAACCATCACTCCAAATTGTACTCGATACCATAACCGAGAAATCCCCATGTTTCAGTATTGGCTGCAGTTTTTTAAGTTAAACTCTTGCTGAGCCAGCCTCCATACACATACACTTCCACTGTTGGGAAATAATGCAAATCGTGATTCATAAGAGAAAATGACATTGATCCAGATGGTCATAGGTCTATTCACCATCTTGCGACCCCAACCGATTCTGTGTTTGATATTGGCAAGACAAAGAAGGGTTTTCCTTCTTGTCACTCTACCATAGAAGCCCAGTTTATGAAGATACCTGACAGCTGTTCTGGCACTGACACCAATGTTGCAATGTTAGAGGCTTTGCACTAAGGATGCTCTTCAGCATTTCTTTTCACAAGATGCAAGATTCTTTCAGAGGACGACCTGGATGAGGTTTTGTTCACTCTTTGTCCTCACTTGTGAATTGTACAATCACTCTATTAGAAGTAGAAAAGGCTATTGAAAGATTTCTTGCTATTTTGTGTTAACTAAGACCACCTTCATGTGGGCCCACGCAGAAATTCTAATAGTTCTGGTCCTCCTTTGGTTCGTGACATGCTTTAATGTTGTTAGATACGATTTTAATGCGATACTCTAAGTTATTTCAGCACTATTCTTATCTGTAAATATAAATAAACATATATCAATATAAAAAAAAGTATTTATCTTAGTGTCTATTCTTTTCTGTCATGTATATATATATATATATATATATATATATATATATATATATATATATATATATATATATATATATAAATATAATCTACAGTAGAACCCCGGGATACGGTGGCACTAGGATACGTTTTTTTCAGATTATTCAAGTGGAATACAATGTTTTTCCGGCCCCTTGTTACGGTATTTGCCACACCTTACAGTGTTATTTGTAATGTTATTTGGTTATATATGCGTATTATATACTGAACTGTATTTCTGTGTTTTGTTACTAATTTTTAGTGCCGTATTCTGGGGTTCTTATATATATATATATATATATATATATATATATATATATATATATATATATATATATATATATATATATTATGACCTAGATAAAAAATGATGTTATATGTGTATTAATATCTAAACTTTCTACTTTAATAATTATATTTTATTAGAAATGTTGGCTTAAAAATGAATTTTCTGAGTTGTACGACATGGCTAACTGTGGAATACACAAGATGAAATAATTACAAAAAAGAAAAACAGGCAATGATTAAACAACAATCAAATTTTATATCAGAACAACTACAAACAAAACAAAAACTCAATGAAAAAAACAATAAATATTGTTTCTTTTCATATAGATAGAGCTCATTGGAAAAACATCAAACATGTTCACATACTGATCAACAATCTTTCAAGTTCACTTATTGAATAAACACATCCTTATTTCTTTTTGTTTTCATACTATAATTTCTTCTTTCTCGTTGTTTCTCAATTCAACATACCTTAACTAACTACTAACATCTAACTTCTATTCAATAGCGAATTTGGCACCCAAAACTAAATGTTGGCTGCTAGTTTTCAATTTTCCTTTCCTTTTTTCATTCATTTTCTTCCACTTTATAAGATCACCCATTCACCCTCTATTCACAGGAAGGAAAAAGAAAGAGCCCTCATCCAACGTTTCATTACTTTTCACCTTTTTCTCTCTGTTATATGCAGACAACTTGATGTCTTATGTGTGCTTTGCTCACCTCCTCTCCCAGCCATATGTATTGTAACTCTCACATGCAGATTTATTTGGTTTCTCTTACCAAATCTGTTGTTGGATCATAATAAATTTGAATCCTTCTATCGCCAATATGTTATCTATTATATATAAATCTCACGTACTTGTTTAAATGTATGTATGTATGTATGTATACCTAAAACTTTCGACAGAGGCGACGAATTTTCATGAGATCGGTATCGTTTTGAAGCGCGACCCTTCAAATATTGAAAACTTGACTAAAAACATTAATTCCTACACCCTCAACTGGGAACTTTTCTACAGGGAGTTATCACTTTTTTTGCCGATATTTTCGAAAGTCATCCTCTGTTTTCGATTGATTAGCCTTAGTTTAAACCTTCGCCACTTCCGGTTTGGCAATGGACGCAATGACAAAGACACGCCGGGCACCCAGACTAGTATTGCATAAAAAGAATGGTAAAACGGAGAAAATGTAGATAACTACTTTATTAAGTAGTGAAACAAGAACAAGACGTATTTACAATAGTTAGTGTTGACTACAAGTCCATGTTAATGGAATACGCACTCTTCTGCACAACTTTTATATCTCTGGGTGACCGGAAATCATAACAGTTTGTATGTTTTTCGCAGTTTATTTCCTTTTGATTTTTTGATTTTTTTTTCTTCGATTTCAAGCTAGACAAATTAACATTTTATTTTTTTCACTATTAATCCTTAACACGTCACACACACACACACACACACACACACACACACACACACACACACACACACACACATAACACTGATTTTCTTATTTTTCTTTCTTTCCAGCCGACCCCTTGCCATTACTTTGTGAAACTTCTTGCTGATAAAGGCCTGCTCCTTCGCCATTTTACACAGGTAAAAAAGGGAAAAACAATCAATTGTTCGGTTGAAAAATGAAAGTCCATAATAATCGTAAAATGTTCACATTCCATTGTTTAGAAATATTTGAACCACCCACAACATTTTGGCAAATGTATGCAGTATGTAACCGATGGATATTCCAACTTTTTCAAGTGATAATTGTGTTATTTTTAAGCAATAATATTTCTTTGTAAATAAATAATTTCTATAATTGAAAAAATAATAATTGAGTGGGTATGTATGACACCCCTCCACTAACTCGTTGTCTGTCATCTGAATATTTTGTCATTTGATTATTTTTCATTTATTTTTATTTTTCATCTTCAGATTATTGATAAAACACCAAGATTTCAGATTATAAAATTAAAAAAAAAATCATTCAATTTTTATCTGTGGTTGAAGTTAAAGAGTGCCAGTTTCATGTAAACCGATCACACATAGAGTTGATAGACCACAACTACTTTGTACCCATCCTAAAATATTTTGTTTCTGAATTTTTGAGAGGAGGATTGATTATTCATATTATTTGGTTTCTTTAGACTTCTGTTCTCGTCTTGAATGTTATTTTCACAGTATTTCGGTCGATATAACCTCTGACCTTCTTCAAATGTATCTTGTTGACTTCATCCACTCGGACCCGTGGCGTATTGTAAAATTCAGTTGTTAAGTTACACTCTTCTGGAGGTTGAATGTTCAATCCTCAGTATGGGCAACACCAAAAACACAATTGTAAATTATTTAGGACTTCTATCTAGTCATTGCTAATTGAACAAGAGCATGCTTCTTCTGTGGATTGAATAATTTTTCTGAAAATCCGTGCAGATCCTGAGTTCAACAAGATACACCTGAAAGTTACATCATCCAAAATATTGCGCGAATGACAACCAAGATGGAAACAGTAATGTGATTAATCAAAATAATACTAAGGT
Source organism: Euprymna scolopes (assembly GCF_053919585.1). Classification (NCBI taxonomy): domain Eukaryota; kingdom Metazoa; phylum Mollusca; class Cephalopoda; order Sepiida; family Sepiolidae; genus Euprymna; species Euprymna scolopes. The sequence goes on along the minus strand of NC_136506.1, from coordinate 64,056,290 downwards.
GTTTTGTTACTTATTTTCTGAAAAGATGTTTGATTGCTATATTGATTGAACACCAAATTCTCATATCAAGCAAAAAAGAAAAAACTTTTGAATTTCTAGATAGTTTGGTAATGTAAGTTTTACATAACGCACAAAATTCGGAAAAGTTATACTAAAATTATATAGAAACCCGTTCCTTCTAAAAATTTAACCAATTGTTTTTTAATCTGGAAATCTAGTGCTCAATCAATATTAACACAAATGATAACTTGTATAACAATAAAATAACGGACAATCAGCAGTTCCCCCACTTGAAGTTGTTTGCATGGCAATCGAGAAAGCTAATCTGCTTGCCCATCTCTGAGATGGGTACATTTGCTGATGACATCGCGTTCTATAGCAGATATAAGGGGAAAAAGAATGAACACATATCCAAGGCAATGGCAGAAACCCTAGAGGAAGACCTCCAGTCTGTAGTGAAATGGGGACAAAAAATGGAAGGATACATTTAATGCTGCCAAGACTAAGCTACTTTCCTATAATAACTATAAGAAACCTTCTCAACCACTAATAGGCACGGCTAATGATACATTAATTGAAAGTACTTCGTTCAAGCTCCTCGGCTTAACGTTTACAGGGAAATAATTACATTCAGAGCATTGCCAAGGCTGCTGCAAAGAAGGTGGGCTCTCTTTACGGTGCTAGAAAGTTACTTACGCCTGAGAGTATCCTGTACCTCTACAAGGCCACCATTCGACCATGTATGGAGTATTGTTGCAACATTTGGGTTGATGCATCTGGTACAAGTCTCTCACTCTTAGACAGCGTCAAAAAGGAGTCACCAACCTAGTAGGTCCCACACTGCTAGCTAGGCTTCAACCATTGTTCCATTGATGAAATGTTGCATCCCTCTGCCTGTTTTACAAGTATTTTAATTGTAGGTGCTTCTACAAACTACAAACCCTTGTACCCCCTTGACATAGATATCGCTACACAGTAGAAATTCCCAGATGCAAGAAAATCTTCTACTCTAATAGTTTATTCTCTAGGACTACTAGACTTTGGAATTTCCTTCCAGGTTTCTGCTTCCCTGACTGTATTGATATGCAGAAGTTCAAGTGTAATGCAAACAGACATTTTACTGCTCAACTCCCTACATAGTACGCTTGCAAATTATGTCCCAGATAGTAGCCCCCTACATCAAAATGGCGCTATGCCTTGTTTGGGGTGAAAATGCAACAATGTAATATATAATATAATGTAAACAAAATCTATAAAATTTTTCATAAAATTTTCTTTTGATTTTTCTTACACATGACTTTGTCGTCATTAAAAATTCTTTTTATTGTTTTGCTCTATTATAAAAGACTGTCAAGCACAATTCTTATTGAGTTCTATCTGACATGTGACCTTTGAATCCCAAAATGACCCTGGCCAGAAAATTTCTAACACCTGCCTACATCTCTATACGACCACCATTTGCCCATGCATGGATTATTGTTGCCACATGTAGACTGGTGCATCAGCCACTAGACTATTCCTCTTGGACAATGTCTAACCTAATAGGTCCTGCATTGTCTACCAAGCTTCAGCTCCTGTTCCATCATCACAATGGTGATTCTCTGTGCATGTTTTACAAGTACTTCAATAGATTTTTCTCTGATGAACTAACTACATTTGTACTCACTCCCATCAGTATAAATACCTTCAACAAACCCGATTAGCATCAAAATCCCACCCCTTCAATGTAGAAGTACTCAGATGTAAAACTTTCTACTCTAACAGATCCTCTCCTCAAAAACACCTAGGTTTTGGAATTCCCTTCCTTCTCCATGTTTTCCTAACTGTACATCCAAAAATTTCAATGTAATGTGAATAAATACCTTGCTGCATAACTCTTCACATAAGATGTCTTTATAAATCTTGACATAGGAAAGAAAATGGGTCATAGATTATAAATCTGCCAATTTCAAAAACTTTTTTCTTACACATACATTTGTTATTATATTCCCATCTGTAAAGAAATTGTCAACACTCGTATTATTTGGATTATTTGGATTACTGTTCTCATCTTGGGGTTGAAGATTTAATCCTCAGTGCCGGCGATATTAAGAATACATTTGTGTATTACTTAAGACTCCTTCCTGGTTATGGCTGACTGAATGGGTCCCATTTGAAATTCCATGCAGATTCCTAAGTTTGACAGACAAATTCGCAAGTTCGACAAAATACACCTTAAGAAGGTTGAAGGTTACATCAGCCAAAACTTTGTAAAAAAATAATGTTCATGATGAGAACAGTAGTCCAAATAATCCAAATTATCAATTTTCATCTAAAAAATTAAGAAACATGATTGTCAACATCCATATTATTTGCTGCAATGAAAAATTAAACCAAAATTTTAGACATCAAAGTCTGAGGACATGCGTTGCATGGAGAGAAATGATATGTGTAGATGCCAAAGGATTAGAATTCCATTCTTTTACCTATACTTCTACATTACTAGGTTTGTGTCATGTTATCAGTAATATGTAGGTATATTAAGTTATTTTATTTACCTACTCTCTATGACCTAGTACTACCAGATCAGGTTGTCTAAAGATACTGACCTAAAATGCATCAAATATTGTTTTCGCTTTCCTTTTGCAAACTCAATAATGTTTTGCAAAGTAAAAAAAAAGAACGATTTACAGCTAGAAAACAACCAAACGCTATGAATAAATATTTGAAGATATAAAGAACTTGAAGCATAAAAACTTTTCCCAAAATTAGTGAATTCAGTATTAAATGATCCCAAAAAGGGTTGATATGCTGTAAAATAAACCAAACAAAATATCTCTAGAGAGTTAGATACAGCCGATATTACAGTTACAATTTTGATATGTAAGTTACAAAGATTATGTAGAGATATGCCAACTTTTGATGGTCTTCAGTATGGCTCGATCTTCCTTCATTTTGTGTTGCAATTGTTGTACATTGCGCTTTTGATGAGTTGTAGTGTACCTTAATGATTTAATTTTTATATCATAGTCAGCCATCATATTTATTAATGAAATAACTAGAGATCTCTTCACGCATTTCTGCATATACAAAAGTAGAGACCATAATCTATTCTACTTTGTATAAACAGCATTGCCTGAATAGGTCGCTAGTTACTTGTAACTGGCTGACCAAAACATGCTCATGAATGTGTAGAGACATATAAATGCTTATGTAAAAATAGATGAAGAGCATATCTTGCTCTACTTCGGTATTGAGGAATTTTCTATGAATTTTGTTAAATTCATTGGTTATTTCACCTCTGAAAAATATTAACCTGAATTAATAAAATAACTTAATTTTATTTTTTTAATATATTTTTGTTCATCCCCCAAACAAGGCACATTGCCACTGACATGTAATGGATACTATAATTGGGGGGGGGGTCAGATTTATAAGAGGCATCTTATGTGGGGAGTTGTGCAGCAAAATTTTTGTTGAAAATTACATTTAAATTTTTGCATGTCAGTATAGTCGTGGAAACAGGGAGGTGAGGATACCAAATACAAACGGTCTAAGAAAAGCAGCTATTAGAGTAGAAAGGTTTCTGGCATATGGGAACCTCTACAATGAAGCGGGGGGGGCGGGATTGCTGCTGGTTGGTTGTTGGTATTTATGTGCTTGTAAGAATTGTTCCTCAGTGTTTTACATTTTGATTTTTAATTTTCTTTTTCTTTTTTTTTTCCTCAGAATATTGATACCTTGGAGCGGGTTGCTGGTTTGAATGGCGACCTCATTGTCGAGGCTCACGGGACTTTCTTCTCAAATCATTGTGTAGAATGTTATGCACAATACAGCCAGGAATGGATTAAAGGTAATTTTTAAAATTGTGATGTGCTAAATCCTAATCCGCAAAAAGATTAACCTGTTTTCAAGTGCATGAAGATTGCTCCAATCGTTATTAAATTTCCTCGGCTTTTCAAGAAAGATGCAACATTGAGGAAGCAGTCATTTTGATTTTATATATGCTGTGCCTCAAATCAGCATTTCTTCTCAAATAGAAATTGATTCAGTTGCAAATGTTGAGATGGCTTAATGGATTTTGCTCTGGTCAAAGAATCAGCTCTGCCTAGATCACATTCTGTTGGATGCATTATAATCATTTAAGCACGAATAGCGTTGTGGTATGAACCCACAATGTATATGAAAAATATCAACTCATGTTTACAATAGATATTGTTCATATAATATCAAATGATCCCAGAAGGGTTGATATGTATTTAAAATAGCTGTTAAGCTTCTGAATTATCATGAGGATTATGATCATCTTCGGTTTATGGTTCATTTTACATGATGTCATATGTTGAGTGGTTTTAAGGAATTGGTTTATGCATCCCTCTTTCTTTCAAGTATATTATTATCATTCCTCCATGTTTTCCTTGGACTTCCCCTGTGAACTGAATCTACTACCTCAACTGTTCTACATCTATCAGGTTGACAAGAACATTTTCATGGTTTTTAACTTTTAAATTCAGATGAACATATCTCGATTCAAACAAAAATTTATTGATCGAAATAAGCACCATCAGAATCAACATACATTTGCCAACACAAAACAAGTGTATTTATGCCAGTAACATAAAATACCTTGTGTTATGGTGGTGAAGAAAATCATTGAAGGCGTGATTTTTTAAGCATTTCTCAAGCAGAAAGTTGTCGAGATGCTTGAAGAATGGTAATGGGTAGGTAAGAGGTCTGGAGAGTATGACGGATGAGTTTCGTAGTCCAATTCATTCAATTTCTGCAGGGTCAGTTTAGCAATGTGCAGTCAGGCATTGTTATGGAGGAGAATTGGGCCTTTTCTGTTGACTAATGCTGGGTGTTGTCAAAGTTTCTGATGCATTTTATCCATTTGTACTTCTCTATCATAATGGTTTCGCCTGCATTCAAAAACTGTTATGGATGAAACCAGTCACAGACCTCCAAACACTTTGGCTTCAGAAAGTGTCGTAGAGCATTGTTGGCATCTAACCATTGAGCTAAGCATTGCCGGTTGCCGTAAAGAACCCACTTTTTATCACAAGTCACAACCTGGTCGAGAAAGTGGTTGGAAATCGTCATATATGTTACGTCTAATTCAGAAGCAAGTTCTCGAACAGTTGTGCACAGATTGGCTTTGACTAAGACTCTTAATTAATTGTTGTCAACATCTGATGGCCAACCAGTACGCTTATCTTTAAGACTCTCGTTGCAGCCACAAAATTTCTTAAACTACCGTTGTGCTGTGCCAAATGCTTCATTGGTTGGTTCCTGTGTGAAATGTTTAATTGATATCACAAACCGTTTTAGCAGCTTTTCAGCCTAGTTTGAATTGAAATAAGAAAATTGTGCAAATTTTCTTTTTTTTCCATCTTGTATTCAACGTTCTGAAAAGAAGACATAATAGTTTTAAAACGATTGTAATTTAAATGATTAGATAGAGTGGAAAACGTTCTTTAAAATGATATATAAAGTAAACGAAAACTTATTTGAAAATACGTAAAAATTAAAGTGTGCAAGAACTTTCTTCTCAACCTAATATTGAACTTTCATCCATTCTTTCAACTTAACTAAATCATTGAAGTCCCCTGTTTTCTCTACATTGTGCAGATTTGATCTTCTTCTGAGACCATCAGAATTAACTCTTTAAGATTCACATTACACAACCATTGTATCATTCTCATATCATTTCTCTTCATGCAATGCATGTCCTCAACCCTCACTGGTATGCAGTAAAATAAACAAATCATGCCAAATGTTCCATTTGCAATTAATGTGATAATATCAGATGAACTAAGTCAAATGGATTTTTTTACATTAGATCTACATAGCATTGATATGTGCTTCTTAAGAGTTCATTTTTTCTTATAATTTGTAGCACCATGTTCTTTTAAAATATGAATATTTAATTCAAGTTAATTACTACCAGAATATTCTTTATTCTATTTGGAATAATTTTGGGAAAAGAAGCCATCTTTATTATCAGCAGCAAATGACTGAATTTATTATCAATACATAAAAGTTGAATATTATGTTTTTTTATTCTACTTTAAAAAAAAAATAAAAGCATAACAAATTTGATATGTGCTGCAAAAAAGATATAGTTTTTTGAACTTTGCTAAACTTTCAATTAATAATATGGTAAGTAGATGTACTGCATGAATGTTCGTGGTTGGGTCTGGTATTCATTAGTATGAAGCTTATAAAGGGAGGTAATTCGTTTCTCTTTAATTAATGTTTGCAATGATGATGTTTTTTATTTTGTGACACTGGACGTACGGACAAGTAAATTAATATTCAGATAATAATCAATTCTAAACAAATAAAGCAGATTTCATAACCAGAAATCAAAACCGAAACCTTGATATCTTCAATTAGAGCTTCTACTAAGTGACCTAGTTGAACTTCCTTATAAATAGTGTTTACCACAGTATTATTATTACGCTTTTGTGTGACGTCATTTAGAGATTTTGTGCGGGCTATTCTGAGAATGGAACGTGTTAACAATATTTTAGATGCAGATGTGTAAAAGTAAGGTTAAAATCGGGAGTTTCTATGTAAGGCTAAATATTAAGTAAAAAAACGGTGGAAAATTCCATTAAAACTTTAAAGTTTTTAGCCTTGTGTCTCAGGATATTTAGCTTATTAAGCTTGGTGCGTTGACAGATTTCCACGCTCAGATATAACTGATATAATCGTTTGAAATAGCTGAGTCGTCTTTGCTACAGTTTCAAGTAATAATATGGTAAGTCGCTTTATTGCATCAGTGTTTGTAGTTGGATCTGGTATTCATTAGTATGAGGCTTGCTGCGTACCTTTCAATGTTTGTCCTTGGCACTCCATTAGTCAGTATGTATGGCTTAACAGCCAATCATTTTCTTGTAAGGAGGAAGAACCCGGATATGCTTATATTCATTACATCATAATCGATAAATGTCTGGAATCTTCCAAACTTATCTGTTGCATCAGGTAGCTTTACAGTTACTTCATCACTGCTTTCTGAGATTTTGATATTATTTAGATTCTTCAGACTATTGTTCTCACCTTGAGTGTTACTTTCATGTTTCAGTCGATGTAACCTCCGACCTTCTTCATGTATATCTTGTCAAATATTACGTTGACTAAAATATGAAAATAACACTTGAGAACAGTAGTCCAAAGAATAAAAATAATACAAACTAGCGGGACCTGTGGAAATTCCACAGCGGCATCTTTCATATGTAATATATTGCTGTTGGGCATTCTGTAGGCGTTCAGCATGAATGAAGACACCATCCTATTATTCTAGCCCTTTTGTTAAAATTGTATCCCCCCCTTACTAAAATAATAACTTTGATATATTGCCTGAGTTGATTATTTCATTACAAACACACCAATCAATTAACGCACATTTCATCATTTTTCATAATTCTTGGATATGTTACTCATTTTTACAGTCATTTTTCATCATATTAACTCACCTTATTGGCCCCCTTACTAAAATACTAACTTTTATATAGTGTCTGGACTGATTATTTCATTACAAACACACCAATCTATTAACTCACATTTCATCATTTTTCATAATTCTTGAATATGTTACTAATTTCGACGATCAGTTTTCATAATTTTGACCCACATTATCGCCTCCCTTACAAAAATAATAATTTTGATATATTGTCTGCACTGATTATTTCATTGCAAACACACCAATCAATTAACTCACATTTCATAATTTTTTATAATTTTTGAATATGTTACTAATTTCGACAATCATTTTTTAACATATTAACCCACATTATCACACCCCTTAGAAAAATAATAACTTTGATAGATTACCTGAGCGGATTATTTCATTACAAACACATTAATCAATTCCAGGTATTCTCATAGTATATATGTCCCACCTATCTTATCCAATCCTGGGTGACGATGCTAGTATATATCTTCCACCTTTCGCATTCTATCCCAGGCGATGCTGGGTATTCTGCTACTATATGTTTCCCAGCTATCTCATTCAATCCTGGGCGACACTAGGTATTCTGCTAATATATATTTGCACTTGTCTCATCCAATGTCGGAACTGACTTCATGTTCGCTACTCCACTGTTAAAAATATATATGAAATAATGTAATGTCTAAATCGTAAACTGTTTCAGCCATTTCCGGGACTGACTTCATATCCCCCCACCCCACTGTTAAAAATGTACATGAAATAAAGTAATGTTTAAATCGTAAATGGTTTCAGCCATTTCCGGGACTGACTTCATATCCCTCACTCCACTGTTAAAAATATACTTGAAATAAAGTAATGTTTAAATCATGAACTGTTTCAGCAGCTTTTCAAAATTAATACATAAAAACATTAACATAGTTAGGGATTAGGCAACCATTACTTCAACATGAATTTCTAAGTGTAGCATCAATCTCAGCATTCAAGTGACTTTAATCCTCTCTCCATCTTTAAGAACAGTTTTTGCAATTACTGCCATGAGGACATTAAGGACGAAAATATGAACTTGGGATTACTTGATATATTCACATGATTTTTCGAATGCTACAAATAATACCCTAGCGCGCACTGATCCATTTACCTGATTTTTGGAATCAGCAGTACATCCATGTGATTTTTGAAATATGACATCTTATGTCAATGTAGTACATCATAAATATATTATATGCATCTTTTTAACAAGATAATGTGCTATATATATAGGGGTTTCATTGAGAGAGTCTTATTATACGCGCAGTCTTAGAAGAGTCTTATTATAAGTGATGCTTTTTCTTAGTGAGAGAGATTTATTATATGGCTTGTTGTATCTTAGAGAGAGTGTTTAAGAGGAATGTTGAAAGACTCAGAGAGATAGAGATGTTGTTGTAAGAGACTTAGAGAGATTGTTCGTTTATAACGATTCCTATATATTAAATGTTCATTCTTTAGATGTGTAGATTGGAAGAAGAAGCTCTTTGAGTGAGGAGATAGTGTTCACTGTTCAGACATTGTGTAGACATGAGATGTCGAGACGTGTATGTAAAGACATTTTATAACACAAATATATAATACAATTTCACTTTACCTTTTTGTAAGAATCATAAGACAAGACGACGTTTTTATAAAACACATGATGAGGTTTATTTCTTCACGACCAGCCGTGGTTTCCATCATCAAGAATTCAAAGCTTCACATTTTAGTTTCCGAGTATCGTCTCGCTTCCTAGACGCTTCCCAGACCCTCTCTGAGTTTCTTACTCTGTTTCTTCTAACTAAAGTTTTTCTCTATCCCTAGAACTTTCTATTTTCCGTGACGTCATACACATGTTAAAACATGTGCCTTCTTTCACGTGTTCTGGACATGCGTGTCCAAAACTTTTCCTATACTCTATTTTTCCAATATGTTAAAAACATTATCTTATAAGCTGCATTGTTTCAATGTAAAATTTCATAACAAACTTGACAGTTCACATTCTTTTCTTGAAATATTTTATCTCTATTCGAAACAAGTTTTTGTTTTACATTCCTTTTTAATTCTCACACGTAATCTATTTCTAAACCTAAATTACGAGGTTCGAATTTCGTCTATTTCTATTTCATTTTAACTAAACTCTCTATTTTTATACTTACATGAAAAGGGGATAGCCCTTATCATGTAACAAATGACGTCATCATTGGAAGTAAACACGTCAGATTATCATCCTCCCCCTACTCGAAAAGAAGAAGGAGATTATGCCTGGGATCTCATTAAATACTCACCAAATCAATTAGTTCACATTTAGTATAATCTATATATTAATATGATAGCGTGTGTGTTCTTAAATCTCAACCAATGAAATTTGCCGAAAAGCGTGACACACAAAAGAACACACACGCTATCGTATTAATATATAGATAATCAGTTGTCATCCAAAAAAGTGAAAAATACCTGAGATTTCGTTTGCCATTCCATCATTTATATTTTCGGTAAGAAATTTATTATAAGATTTTTTGATATTGGTAAACGTTATGTCAGCAAATTCCTTTAAACTCTTTACTTAAATGGATAAGATTCACTGCACTGATTTTTTTGCTGTACAGATAATTGTTTAGTATTCGTTGCAATCCAGTTACAACTAAGACAGATCAGATTAGCAGCAAACATACAAACTTGCAGTCTTTCAAAGTCCAAATATCAAAAACTTAGCTTCATTTCAAATCGATTCTCTTTCAATTTTCGTTTAGTAAATTGCTAAGTTATTTTAAGAACGGGGATAAAATTACAGATATCAATCTCTCTCTCTCTCTCTCTCTCTCTCTCTCTCTCTCTCTCTCTCTCTCTCTTCCATCTTCTCTGCAAATTTAATACAATTAATTTACCATTTTCTTTCATGCTTGCTTTCATTCGAAATCGATTCTGTTTTCCCTTCCTTTTAGTATTTTTTTTTTTTTTGCTAAGTTATTTTAAGTGGTAGAATTGATTATGGTATTATTTATCTCTCACTCTCTTTTCTCTCTCTTTCCTCTCTCTTTCCTTCTTTCTCTCTGTAAATGTAATATGATTAATTTATCGTCTTCTATTGCACTCTTTATGGGAAAGAGATATAGAGAGATGAAGAGGTGGGAGGAGGCAATTAAGAGATAACGCACGTTAACTATTATGCTCTACTTTTTTATTTAAAAATTACTACATTCAAAACTCTACTCTTCACGGATAGTTTTCAATGTATCAGATGATAACTAATTTTCATAATTGTTTTCAACAAATTTCCAAACAAAATAAACATTGGATAGAAATTATTACTAGAAAAATAAATGCCACCTGAGTTGATTCAAAAATATAAAAGAATACATTTTTTTACATAATTGTTGGCTTTACATTTAAACAAATTTCTTGTGCAAATCACTTTCGACGGGAAATTACGTACTTGCTTTTGCCCTATTTTTAGTCAAATAAATTAGTATTTTAATCGATTTCTGCTTCCCTTCAGAAACATTTCGTTTTTAACTGCTACATATCATCAATGCTTTATGCAAATCGTTCTAGACAAGGCATGAAACCACTTGATTTAAGAATCTAACAAGAACGAAAGATGATTATTGCAAAGGTAGGAGATATCTATTAGCCTTAGTCTTGAAAATACCAAGAGTATAGGTAGGTAGAAAACAGCTAATAGGAAGATAGTTTCAGAACTTTGCAGTCTTGGAAAGAAACTATTGGAATAGGAAATTATTACAGTAAGGTATCAAGTTGATGGAGACTACGAGATCAGCAAGTCAAACAAGCTGAAGCAAAGGAATCAGAGAATCAGACAATTTTAAAGAACACATGCCATAATAACATAAAAAAAAAACTGAGACTAGCAACATCATGTCTGTGAGAGAGAAGATACAGGGAAGGAGAAATGGTGAGACGAACCACATTACAGACGCTTCTAAACCTTATCAAGGACCCTCAAACGGGAAACAGATTCACCATCTCAAATATGAAAACAATACTTCATACATGGTCTGATAGTAGAAAATAACTTTAGATGAGAAAAGGTGTTTAGAACGATAGAGAGAACCGATTTTACAAGAAGCGGAAAGCGTAATGGATCGAATCCTTGAAATTCAACATGAGAAAGAAAAACTAAAAAGTTTAAGAATTAATTTCTCCTCATCATCATCATCATCATCATCAGTTTAACATTCGGTTTACATGCTGGCATGTGTTGGACAGCTTTCAAGAAATTGACTTCCTGACTTCCTATATCTCTAGCCAGGTCTTTATTTATCCTTCTTTGTCTAAAATTCATTCTTATCACTTCTTCCCATGTTTTCTTTTGTCTTTCCTTATGAACTGAACTTGCTACCTTAACTGTTCTACATTTACAAACCGGTCAATTTCTTCACCATATTCATACCATCAAAGTTCTGAACACATCTCGCTATACTGTTCAGATTTAATCTTCCTCTGATGTCACCAGATCTATGCCTATCTTAAAAACTCACATTACACTTTCACTGTGTCATGTTCATGCATCATTTCTCTCCATGCAATGCATGTCCTCAACCCCATTGCTCAGGTTTTTACTTCCCTACATCATCATACAGAGTACTCTTACCTAGGAGACTTTTCCCTTGGCTAGGGCTATGACAACAGCATGTTCTTTTCATTGTTTTGACTCTCAAGTATATATCCGACACAGTTAGACACAATTATTCAACTGAGAACCACATCACTCTACATAAAAACATATAAGATATCAAAACAAGGAAAAAAATATGCTGTTGTCATAGCTCTAGTAATGGCATGATGATAAATATTTTCTTCTCATAATTTCGTACAAATAAAATGATATTGCTGTTTTATTATCAGCAGCAATTATTAAGACTAAACCTTTTTTCCGTTGCTCATGAAAATAAATTTGCATAGGTGATTATTGAATCGAACCGGGCACATATATTTCCACTTTTATTAGATTATTTTTTAATTTCTTGTGCATGACTATTTCAACCATTATTTTTGCTTTCATATCAAAACCTTACCTAATCTATCGCCCCCCCCCCCACATTTCCTGTAATCATTTTAGATTAAACTTTTAGCAAAAGTTAAAAACGGGCAAAAGTTATAGTCTGTTGACCTAGAATGAATGCTTTATGCAAAATTGATGGTTGAATATGATTAAATTTGTATTCATTTTTTCATTAAATAAAATCCCTATTAATCTCTAAATGTGCATCGAATACGGCATAATCACGTTGACACACCGGTTCTCATTAGATTACCGAAGTTAAGCAACGTTGAGGCTGGTCATTATCAGATGATTGACCATTTAGAAAAGCAGTTGCTGTATGTAGGAGGACACCGACATCTCCTTGCAACAACCGCACAAACCTAATGCCGTCATCTCCCTTGACGCAGATATACATGCAACTGGGAATTGCTTGTAAATTTCATATTCCAGTGACACTTTCTCCTTCAGAGGAAGCCGGTTCATAGAGTGAGTGTCGCTTCAATACAGTGCATTGAATTGAAACGATAATACCTAGTTCACTGCACCTTATCATAACAAAAGTCTATACAAAATTTCAACCAGATCAGTCCAATAGTTTCCAAGACAGCTTATACAGTAAATGTTCTATTGTGATGACTACTTTGTATTAATCCCAAGCTGTGCATCAAATGGTTATCATAATATTTAGTTCGCTGTACCTTATAACAAATGTCCATACAAAATTTCAGCTAAATCAACTTAGTATAATAGTTTTGGAGAAACAGTGGAACAGACAAATAGACAGACATACTAAGAGAAATCTATTATATAAATCTCACATGTCTGTTTAAATGTATGTATGTATGTATGTATGTATGTATGTATGTTTGCCTAAAACTTTCGACAGAGGCGATGGATTTTCACGAGATCAGTATAATTTTGAAGCTCGACCCTTCAGACGACAAATATCGAAAAATTGGCTAAAAACATTCATTCCTTCACCCTCAACTGGGCACTTTTCTACAAGGAAAGGTCGTTTTTTTCGCCGATATTTTTGAAAGTCATCCCCTCTTTTTGATTGACTAGCCTTAATTTAAACCTATGTTACTTCCAGTTTGGCGGTGGACACAACAGCAAAGATGTCACTTTTTTTCACGTTCTTTTCCTGCTTCACGGTATGGGTTCAAACCTGCCTACCTGCCTACAACTACTTTCTTTTTTTTTTTCTCAGCATACACTTCCAAACACCCGGGCAACGCCGGGCACCCAGGCTAGTATAATATAAATTGTTATAAGAATTTGTTTTCTATTTTCAGTGCCTATTTTCGAAGATAAGATTCCATATTGCACGGAATGCAATGCAGTCGTCAAACCAGGTTAGTATTATCTTTTTTATTAAAAGTAATATGTCCGCCTTATTGAAATAATATGAAACATTTACGTCTCAAGAATCGGAACAGAACCTATTCAATGATCTTTTTTGTTTTAAAATAAAAAAAAAATTAATGTATGTTTCATATGTATCACAAACATTTTCGATTCTTTGTCAAATCATCAAGTAAAAAAGCAATTGAACAAAAAATACAGAAAAGCACATAAATGTAATTCATTGTTTTATTTATTAAATCTGTGCACTTTTTCAAAAATATGGTTACACACAAGGTCAGATGTGCTTTTGAAAAATCAGCACACTAGTACTCTATGGTATATAAAAAAAATGCCTGAGTAGCCCTGTCGGTATTATCTAGTAAAAGCGCCTCAACTAACTCCTTTAAGAGAATTTTAAAAGATACCCAAGAAACGGGCATTTGAAGTCAGAGAACATTTTCACACTGTTAGAGGAAAGACGTTAATAGCTTAAATTCCACAATGCAAGAATTAGCATCACATGGATAAAATTGTATTATGCAAAGCATTTTAAAATAGTATTACTGGTTTACTAGGTAATATTATTAATTGTAGATTTTGATGAAGATAGCTTCGAGTATTTAAAATTTTTTTACATAGGTTTTGAAATGTATTACTTTAGTGTTATTAACTAGAATTTGTTTTAAATCAGAGAGAAGAATAGTTATGTTTTGTAGATGTTTTTGAGCTAGAATTTACAAGATGCATAGTGAGGCAGCAGGATAGAGTAGTGTTAATAAAACCAATATAGTTATTAGCTTTATTATTATTATGGAAGTTATATTCTCCCAAAATGTATTTAAACTTATAAATAATATTGGTACTTTGTAATGTTTTAAGGGTTGGAGAGGGGTTGTTTTTTGTCTTGAATTTCTTAGAGTAAATAATAAGTCTTATTTTATTGTTAATTTGGAATATATATCTGTATACAATATTTTTATAGCTTTCTTTTCTAATAATAATTTCAAACTGAACCTTTTATTTTATCCATGGTGTTCGATTGTTCTTGTTTTGTCAGCCTTGGCCGGTTAGAAGTGTATTATTCCTATTTAAGGTTTGAACCTCCAACCTCGAGAAAACTGCTATCACGTTAAACAGATTTTTAATCAATACCTTTAGCAGATGATAATAACTAGAAATAATAGAATAATTATATTTCCATCCGATCAAGGCTGACGGAACGAGAACAATCTACCTCCATTGATTAACTAAAGGATTATGTTCAAAATAATGTATAGGTTCTGGAGTTTAACCTGAATGTTCCCAAGTTCGCAAAAATGTACCTGAATAAGATTGGAGACTACATTGGTCCAAACATTATATAAATAATAAGGATGAGAACAATAGTCCAAACATTCCAGATGATACAAATTATCAATCCTCATCTCAAAAATTCTGAAACATCATTTGCACTATTGATGCAAATAGCTCATGCACACCACCAAATAATATATGGCATGTGGACCACCAGTAAGATAATAGGATTTGTTAATAAACCAATCTGTTGTTTTGCTAATCACCAAAACTGAGAAAATTATCCAATTAATGACATTTTTAGTATTTCTATTAGACTAAGTAATTTCCTCGTTTATAATTACATAATACGTTGGGCTGCAATCCATTAAAAAGCTTGTGACAATTTTAACCTTTGATGGTGTATGATTTTATCAAACAGATTCTTAACTACTTAATTCACATTTTATGGTTTCACAAAATATACTTCAATTAACTAACTACAGTTCTTGAGAGTTTTGCTTTATTTCTGTGAATGGTAATGAGTAAAACATATTTTTTAATTAAATTCTAAACAAAAATTTATATAATAAAGTAAAGTTAGTCTCTTTCTTGATTTTTTTTTGTCTAAAAACATACTTTCTACAAAATGCATATTTAATTCTGATTTTATGTTCCTGAATTTTTTCATCATTCGGATTACTGTTCTCATCTTGAGTGTTATTTTCACAACGTTTCTATCAATGTAACTTTCAACTTTCTTCAGATATATTTTGTCGAACTTGGGAATCCTTCTGTCAAACTGTGGATTAAATAAAGGGTTGCGTTCAAAATTCTCTGCAGAATCCCAAGTTTGACAAGATACACTTAAAGATGGTCAGAAGTTACATTGGTCGAAACATTGTGCAAATAACACTCAAGATGAGAACTGTAGTCCGAATAATCCTAATAATGCTAATTCCTATTTGTCAGCTTCTTTTGTTGATCATTAGTCTTTGTTCTTAACAACAAAAAATATCTTTCAAGAACCATGGAACATTTTTCAAATACCATCTTAACTAGATAGCAGCAGCAGCAACTGCCTATCCTTAAACCAGTACAAATAGAAAAATGCTTAGAATTATAAGACATATGATTAACCCTAATACCTCAGTTAGTTGAGTGTTGGACTGAAGGTTCTGATTTCAATCCCGGATTTCAGCATTCACTTATTTTATGGTTCGAAATCTATTATTTATTATATTATATACATTATTTGATAAAATCTTTATAATGTTCAAAAAATATTTCAAGAATAAATGAATTCTTGTATCATTTAGGTTATTCAGATGACGATTCTCATTTTGACTGTTATATTCACAATATTTCGACAGATTTAAGGGTGGAAGAAATGCGTTGCATGGAGAGAAATGATATGAAAATGGTACAAAAGATGTGTAATGTGGGACTTAAAGATGGGCTTTGATCTATTGAGTTTAGAAGACGATAAAATCTAGACAGTATAGGGAGATATGTACAGAACAGGAGACTTTAATAATATGGCCTCATTGAAAATAATAGATAGAAGTTTTTAAATTAATAGATGTAGAACAGTTGAGATAGTAGGATCAGTTTGCAGAAGAAGGCCAAGAAAAACATTGAAGGAAAAAATCAGAATGGGCTTGCAAGAATAAGAGCTAAATAAAGACCTGGCCAGAGATAGGTTAGTTTCGAAGTTTATTTTCAAATGTTGTTTAACACATGCCAGTATTTAAAACAGAAGTTAAAGTTATTATCATTATTATTATTATTATTATTATTATTATTATTATTATTATTATTATTAATATTATTATGTAACCTCCAAACTTCTTCGGGGGGATTATTTCGAACTTAAGAACCTTCTAGTCATATTCAGAAACATAGACGGAATTTCAAACTGAATCTTTTATTTAATCAAAGGGGGTAGGTTGTTCTTGTTCCATTAGTCATGACTGGATAGATGTTAATCCCAATCATGAATCTTCATTTCGAAAATTCTGAAAAATAATGAAGGTTGTTGACAAGAAACGTAAATAATCTCCAAAACTTTCACCAGAAGCATGATAAGGTTTAATTAAAAATTTCAAAGTACTTTTTCAGTTAATGAATGTGATTTAAAAACAAAAAGATTTTCGATTATCTGCACCTATTTCCACGCAGTTAAGTCATTCTCTCCTTTACTTGTTTGTTTGTTTGCACATTTTTAAAATTAATGTAAACAGTTATTATATGCTTCAATTTTAAATAAGTTATCCTTTCTGATTTTATTCTTAAATGCTTATTTAAAATGTTTCATATTAACAGTCATCCGAGCAGGATTGAGTCATTTTTTTTTAAAAATTGGAGCTAAGTATATTATTATATTGTCAATAACATGATACAGCAATAACATGTGAAAATTGGCTAAAGTAAATTTTGAATTGTCAGCTTAAATGATATTTGGGTCTGACTTTGAAACTTTGATAAGATAATTTTGTGTGTTAGATTTGTGAAAAACTGAATCTGCTTTTATTTTAACGATTTTTTTAAAAAAATTTTCATAATTTCAGTTTGAAAGATTTAAGATTTAATATATACATTTTTTTTTGTAAACTTCTAATCGTTCTTGATGAAATGTTTACATTTGATTTGTATCAAATTTTACCAAATTTTTTATGCCAGGAATTTCTTTTTTCGTTTTTGACAGATATTGTATTTTTTGGAGAACAATTACCAAAGAAATTCTTTGTTTGCCAAAAGGTGAGTTGAGTGAGAATTGGGAAGGAATTCATTTTGCTTCATACCTGCACATTGTCACACACACACACACACACACACACACACACACACACACACACACACACACACACACACACACACACACACACACACACACACACACACACACACACATACACACACACAGAGGCAGATCTGCACACTGTCGCTCTCATACATTTGTACATATATATAATGTAAATAAGTATTTATGAAGGCTGATAGCAATGTGGAAGAAACTGGAATCGAGAAAGAGATTATAAACAAAATCAAAGACAATATTTGGGTTACAAATCTTCACATTATCTATTTATTTTTTCAAAAGATCTTTCACATACCAAATCAGTAAATATGAGACTTACTAATAGATATTAATAAAATATCCTGAATAAGGGGGAGGGGGCATTTTTTGAAAATAATTTTGGAAGAAACCGGCTCTTCTATAAAAAAAAATACAAAAGTGAAACTGGAAAGCAGAATGCAATATCAAGATCGCAGCCATCTTGATATTGCATTCTGCTTGATGGTTTCCTTTTTTCGTTCCTGTTACAAGCCAGTTTGCTAACAATATATATTCCAAAATTTATAATAATCGGTTTATAAAAATAAATACATAAATAAATAAAACATATATATATGCAACATAATGCTAATCTTTACAAAAAAACAATGTGCCTATGTTACCATATTTTTCAAATATATATTCCTAAATTCATAATGATCTGTTCATTATTTTAACAGATTTCTTATATATATATATATATATATTAATGAAAGCAAAGGGATGTAGTGTTCACCTGATATATGCAATGGTAAACTTCAAACTAATATAAATAACAGTATTAGAAAATTTAATCCCAACCGAATTAAAAAAAAAGCTCAATACGCAATAGAGAGTAAAGCTTATTATAAGAGAAAGAAAATTGAAACCGTAAGTTGAACTTTACAATCAAAATTTATTGTTCGACTGAATACTCCAAAAAACAATTTTCAAAGTCCGTATTCCGCAGAGTTTCAAAGAATGCTATTCTTGTTATTCTTCTCATCAGAGGACATAAAGAAATCAGCAAATTATATTTGTAGCAATGCTATAATTTGCTAGTTAAGGCATTAAGTGAAACCGCAATTTATTGTAGTTATAAATTGCCAAATAAAAATGTTGGATATGTAAAATATATATATATATATATATATATATATATATATTAAAACAAACAACGTATAATATTTCAGCTTACATTAAAATCCTCTCAAGTTGATCCGAAATGCAAAATAGTTCTTTCGAGAGAATGGATTCCAAAATGTCTTAGAAACGGTCCCATAATGATGTGAAGATGGGCCAGTCATTAGGGTCTGAGTATCAAGAGGAAAAGCATACCTGAGATGTTGGATGTGGCTGTGTGGTTCCTTTATTCTCCCAGGAAAACGCCTTGACCTTTGGTGGCATTCAGATTGGAATCTTCCTTTTCCTTAGGGCTGCTTCATTCTTTAATGCGGGCATTTATGGCAGACACAAAAAACACACAACACAACACAATAGTAATATATATGAAACTATTTATTTTATAAAATGTATACAATATATATATATATATATATTATAATATTAACATACAATTTACATATCCTACACTTGATTTTCACCATTACTTCATTAAAACTAACTAACCTACCTTAACTAGTGTTGAGGGAGAGGGGATGCCCCCCCCCCTCATTTACAGAGAGACAGAAATATGCGTACTCACCTCATGGCGGTCCAGACCGAAAGAGGTCGATAAAAGAAAGGGAATTATGGGGTTGGATTTTTCTGTATATCCCTCCGCCTACGGCCAAATTACCACCTGGCTATGCAGGGGGAGGGTGCGTTAACAACTACCACAACCGGGGCACTAAGATATAGTGCTGCAATTTTACATTAAATTAAAGTGTCTCCCACTTTTTGAGACAATAATGTGCGACATTAAGGGCAAATGTCACATAGCTCATTACACAATCCAGGTCATTAGCTTTCCAACGAGCCTTCATTTGTTAAATTCTGGTCAATAATCGCCGAGATTTGGGACTTATAAAATTGTCAAAAAAAGGTGGTATAGCTATATATGTATAGATATATCTATACTCGTAGCAAAATTGAATATTTAAACGCTCATATCTTTGGTTCTATGTGACGAAACTACGTGAAAATTTGCAGGCTTTTTGAAGATTACAATACTATTTATGGTTTAAATTTTATGACAATTGGCAAAAAACGAATCTATATTTTCAAACCAATAAAGTTTTCCCACATTTGCCTAAATTTGTATATGTAGTGTACTGGTAAGCCAGCTTCAGTTTTGGTGCTTGTGGGTGAATTTTGCTTAGGGTTTTTTTTGTTTGTGTGTGTGTTTTTTTTGTTTTTTTTGCTTGGTTCTCTCCTCTCTGGCCTTGCCAGGCCACTAATATATATATATATATATATATATATATATATATATATATATATATATATATATATATATTAGCTGTACCCGGCCACGCGTTG
Organism: Euprymna scolopes; assembly: GCF_053919585.1. Taxonomy (NCBI): domain Eukaryota; kingdom Metazoa; phylum Mollusca; class Cephalopoda; order Sepiida; family Sepiolidae; genus Euprymna; species Euprymna scolopes. Next base: position 64,035,926 of record NC_136506.1, on the reverse strand, counting down.
CTGTGGCTCAGTTTGTTAAAATGGAACATGTGAAAGTAGAGAAAAGTTTGATTCTTTTTTTCAAGAGAATGTACAAATTATTTATTTTTTTTAACAGATGTTAAGAAAATAAACAGAAAAATACTTCCATTATTAATTATGCAAAAAAATAAATAAAATGTTGATTTAGTGTTTCAATATGCTTATAAATTACGATAAAACTTGCTGAGTATGCACTGTTTTACGGTTGTTGTAAAAATGGAACGGAAACTTAAATTTCGCTTCGTTTTAATCTTTCTTAATTTTTTAATTGTGCCCCCCCAAACGAATATAATCAAAACAGTAACATTCAACAATTGTACTTTATGTATATGAAACACAAAATATTTATTTTAAAAAAATTAAAAAAAAAAAACTTAATAACGAAAGGGAAATAATTCCATTTTTAAACGAAAAAGTCAGTTTACCTAACTTACTGTATTAATGCTATTTTTTTTAAGCAAGAAAAAAAAGGTAAATATCCAGATACGCTACTACAGAACACCGACCACTCTAATTTGTTTTTGTATAGGTAATTGAGGTCGCTGACAACGAATCTGATAGTCAAACTTGGGGCAAATTTACCGTTTGCATGGTATTTACCCCTGAACCCACGAACTTCTTTCCACCATTTTGCAGCTTCCGTTTATGCTACGCACATGCACGCTGTAGCATAAACGACGGCTTCACCAAGCAAACTACGTTGGGGGGAGGGGATTTTTTTTTTCCAGGACATAGAATTTTCTAATTTTCAAAAATACGCTCTTTGGGTGGAATATTTAAAATTAGCTGAAAAAGAAATAAAATAAGAAAAGGAAAGCACACCAAGTATGGGGGGGGTATTTTATCTGTTTTTTTTTTTTTACCTGGAACATCGAATTTTCAAATTTTCCGTAAGTAACGCACCGACATTTACCAATTAGAACACCATTTAACATTTTCCGAAGATTTTACTTTGTACATTCGGGTGCCAGCGGGGGGGGGGGGCGGGCGGATGTGATGTTGGCGCGCATGCCCCAACATCACCCCCCCAAACAAATTAGAGTGGTCCGTGTTCTGTAGTAGCATATCTGGATATTTACCAAAAAAAAAATATTTAGGTTTGGCTATAAATTCCTAAACTCATTTCACCCTAAATAATTTAGGTGACTGAAATAGGAATCTAATTGAATCTTTAATTTCCTGAATAGTATGCGAGAATTACGGACTTTAGGGGCTTTTTTCGTAATGTTACTGTAAAAATTATTTTTTATTGTTACAAATTACGATGCTTTAAAAGAAGCAAAAATAAATTCTTGCGTTTTTTATTTACTACTGAAAACCATAACTTTAGTAAAGGTATTTTTTGTTTAAACAAAATAAATCATTTTCACTAAGAGTTAAGTAACAATAATTAGTTCATTATATTCTGCGATCATTATTTGAAAAATACTGCAATTTTCATTAAAATTCGTTAATTTCCTGATTTTTGGTGAATTTTTAAGTAAAGGGAGGAGTCAAAATGTGTATACACTTTGAGCGTCGGCATTCATTTTGCGACCACGTGTGGTTAATTTAAATTAAAGTTCAATCACATGGTTACATTATCAATAATCATGTAATTATATTGTAAACACATTCTGTTTACATTAAGCCTGTAGTGTTTTTTTAGTGATGCAATGTTGTCAACTGAAATTTAAAAAAAACCCGCGAGATCAGGAGAAAGAAATGTCCAGAAAATCGCTAAATAAATATGTTTCATTGAATAAAAACACGAAAAATATATCCAGTTTGGCATAAAAGTAACTTATCTTGCCTTTGATAACATTTATTTGTTATATATTTGTTTTTTTACAACTTTTTCGAATCTATGTGTACAGTAATACAAACCCACTAAACTTCGAAGGTTGGAATCCCCCCCCCACCTAAAATGTACTTGGAAAAATTGATTTTATAGTGAGATTTAAGAATGGTTAGTCGAAAAAAAGGTGAAAAACAAAACAAATAATCAATAAATAATTGTTACCAAAAGCAATAAATGCTACTTTTTTTTACTTACATTGAATATTTTCAAGCGCTTTTCTTTATTTTTTAATAATCTAATGCGGGTGTGTGGGTGCCAAATACCTCCAGATTTTCTGGAATTTCCCGCTAGATTGTAAACGAAATCTCCAGATATAGCAGGAAAACCGCTGAATTTCAACACTGGTCACGTGACAGGAAGCGGTAATAAATAATTGTCCCTAAATAAAAAATGGCCACTCTGTACAAAGAAATCCACCTATTTATCATAGAAAAATTAAGTATAATGTTATAATTAAAAAGAAATATATAAAAACATACATAGATATAGTAAACATATTATACCAAAACGTGGAAGCCATCCGTCCAGTGGTTTTTTAGACAATTAATTCCGAACGAACCAACATTTACATTTTTATATATATAGATATATATATATATATATATTGTTAAATAATCATAACATAAAAAGGAAAGAAGTTTAAACTATTTTTCAAGCCGAGTGAAAATATATATCTTGTTTTTTTGTTTGTTTTTTTCTGTTTTGTTAATCGTTGCCATGGAAAAAAATACGAAAAGAAAGAGAAAGAAAATCTACAACGGAGAGAGAAGGAGAGGGTAAAGGAAAAGACTGAACAAGAATGTGTCAAGCATATTTTAACCCCGCCACCCCACCTCCGACCCATCTAACTCCTTACATGTTCCTGTTCTCACTGCCAAAAACGAACAAAGAGGAAAAAGAAAGCAGACGAAGAAGAAAAGAAAGAAAAGACGAAAGACATTTGGGGGGGGGGGGGCTTTTCAGCAAGCAGTTATGGCTCGTGGATAAAGACTGGAATCATGAGAAAAAAATAATGTCGTTAAATCAAATTTGAATTTTGTACAAAAGTTGTTTTATTATTTGTTGGGCTCGGGACTTATTGAAGGATGTGTTATTTCTTGAGCACGATTTGCTATTTTGCTCATAGTGCAATAAAATTCAATGGTTTATACTTTCTTTTGAAACGAGAGGAGGAGGAGGAGGAGGAGGAGAGTAATTGTTAGTATGTACTCATTCCTACACGAGGCGTTCGCTTTTGTTTCTTAAAGTATTTTCCACGAGTACATGTTTTTTTGTTTTGGTTTGTTTTATTGTTTGCTTGTTTTTTGCTAAGCAAGCATCGCTTCCCACCTGCACGCCACTCTTTGACTCACCCACGCATACAGTTTCGCAGAACGAATGCTGGATTGCACAGACGTTTTTGTGCTTTTGGCTGATTATCCGAGATCGAAAACAAAGAGGCAGAACCATCGAACGTTTGCCGGTTGTTTATTTTCGATTGTTTTGGATTGTTTGTTTTTCAGCAAAACTGATTTTACACAATCGGTACTTTTTTCTTTCTTTTTTTTTTTTTTTTTTTTAAGATAAAAGAAAAGCCAAGCTGAGACTTTGATGTAAATTTCTCGTGTCTGCTGAAGAGACAAACTTGCATTCTCAATGTATTATGCATGCACGCATTCATATATATATATATATATATATATATATATATATATATATATATATATATATATATATCGCTAGATTCAGCCACTCTGATGAGTCGTAGACGACGAAACTCATATCAGTGGATAATTATATTTTAAAAACAAATATATAATCTATAATATAAATCTCACCTGTCTGTTTAAATATATGTATGTATGTATGTATGTATGTATGTATATGTCTGCCTCAAACTTTCGACAGAGGCGACGGATTTTCAGGAGATTGGTATCATTTTTGAAACTCGACCCTTCGGACGACAAATATCGAATAATTGGTTAAAAACATTAATTCCTTCACCCTGGGAACTTTTCTACAAGGAGGGGTCGCTTTTTTCGCCGATATTCTCAAAAGTCATCGCCTCTTTTCGATTGATTAGCCTTAATTTAAACCTTTGCCACTTTCACTTTTATACCATTATATAATAGGAATTGTGTGAGTTCTTTTCGTATGGACTCCTTTAAGGCTGGGTCGTTTTTTTTTAATATGTTTTACACAAATATACTTTATGTGTCTGACAATGTTCTTACATAGATTTTGTATAGGAATGTTTTCAATAAGTACCGATAATTGAAAAGAAATTGATGATAGAAGAAACAGTCAGTTTTGACTTATGTTAACGCCTTATACAGCCTAACATCACAAGTGCATTTGAGAAGATTTATTATCGCCCGAGCAGAAATGTGTGGCATATAAAATCAATAGTAGGTTCTTTGGTATGACAGGGATGCGTTCGAAATGAATGTTTATGTTTAGAGCACAATCGAACCATGACACTAGCTTTTGCATTTTAAACTTTTAATGCAAGCTATTAAATAAAAAAAAAATAATTTTATAAAATCAACAGTAGGTTCTTTACAGTGCAATGTAAACTACAATGTATTGTGAACTGTCACTGTGGGGAAGCAGATGAAGATTCCTCCCAGTGCACCGCGATGGTTTCCCATCAAGAGCAGGCAATCAATTGATTTGATTGAAAAATGATCGCTTACACTGATTTCCATGACAAAAATATGAGAGGGTGAAACATGCGTTGATCAATATTCAATCCCTGCTAGTATATATATATATATATATATATATATATATATATATATATATATATATATATATAAGTGAACGTGTCTCTGTGTGTCTGTACATTTTCCTACGCAATAACTTTGTCAATTTTCAGTCTACAGACTCGAAATTTGATATACAGGCTATTGAGATTTGGGAAAATCTTTGTAATCGGTTTTCGGCCAGAAATTTTGCTGTTAAAGGATCAAAGTTCAACGATTTAACCTTTGAGAATTCTACCAAACTCCTCCGACAATTTTATGTCTAAAAACTTGAAATTTTAGATATAGGTTTCTTGGACATGGATCAAACTTAATAACTTGATTTGAGCCCAAAATAATAAATGTTAAGGGGTCATAATAGGAGTCAAAGTTAAAAAAAATAACCGTTTTGGGGGGGGGAGGGGGTTGCTTAACATACATCTCCAAACACCCGGGCAACGCTGGGCTGAAATGCTGGGTGTTTGGATGTGTATGTTCGCAAAAAAAAAAAAAAAGTGATAGTAGGAAGGCAGGCTCGAACCCGTATCGCGAAGGAGGAAAAGAACGGGAAAAATACCTGACATCTTTGCTGTTACAACCACCAACAAACCGGAAGTTATTTATGTTTAAATTAAGGCTAGACAATCGAAAGGAGAGGATGACTTTCAAAAATATCGGGGAAAAAAGCGACCCCTCCCCTCCTGTAGAAAAGTGCACAGTTGAAGGTTAAGATATTAATGTTTTTAGCCAATTTTTCGATATTTGTCGTCTGAAAGGTCGAACTTCCAAACAATACTGATCTTGGTAAAATCTGTCGCCTCTGTCGAAAGTTTTAGGCAGACAGGCAAAGATACATACATACATTTATATATTGGTAACTAAAAATTTTCGACCCAAACCGATTAAAAAGCTTGCCCTATCTCTGAATACCCTTTATGTAAATTTTCAAATGTTTAGACCAGAAATTGACTGAGTAGTTTGGTAGAGACGGGAGAGGTAAATTTTTTTAAAACTTTGCCCCCTATTATGACCCCTTGTTTTGGGCTCAAAATCAAGTTATTAAGTTAGATCCATGTCCAAGGAACCTATATCTAAAATTTCAAGTGTTTAGACCCAAAATTGGCGCAGAAGTTTGGTAGAGTTCTCAAAGGTTAAATCGTTGACCCCTTAACAGCCAAATTTATGGCCGAAAACCGATCACAAAGATTTTCCCATATCAAATTTCGAGTCTGTAGACTTAAAATTGACTGAGTTATTGCGTGGGGGAAATGTACACACACACACACACACACACACGCATTCATTTGTATATATATATATATATATATACTAGCAGTTTATGCCCGGCTTTGCTCGGGCCCTATGTACTGTTCATAAGGTTATGTGCATATGTATATTTTAAAAAGTGTGAATATGTAAGGTAATGCCTTTCTGCATAATAGCCTTCCTTAATTACCATAGAGAAAAGACAGACAGACATTTTCACTTTTATAGATATACTAGCATGTGTGCCTGGCGTTGCCCGGGTATTTTGAGGTGTATGTTAAGCAAAAAAAAAAAGAAAAAAGCGGTCAATTTTTTTAAAATTTGACCCCTATTATGTCCCCTTTAAAATTTATTGTTTTGGGCTGAAATCAAGTTATTAAGTTAGATCCATGTCCAAGAAACCTATATCTAAAATTTCAAGTGTGTAGACCCAAAATTGTCGGAGGAATTTGGTAGAGCTCTCAAAGGTCAAATCGTTGAATTTTGACCCCTTAATCATTGAATTTTGACGCCTTAATCGCCGAATTTCTGACCAAAAACCGATCACATCGATTTTCTCAAATCTAAGTACCCTCTATATCGAATTTCGAGTCGTCTGTAGACTAAAAATTGACAGAGTTATTGCGTAGGGAAATGTACACACACACACACACAGAGACACTTTCACTTTTGTATATATATATATATATATATATATATATATATATATATATATATACATATATATATATATATATATATCTATATAATATATATATATATATATATTATATATATATATATATATATATATTATATATATATATAATATATATATATATATATATATATACATATATATATATATATATATATATAATACATATATATATATATATATATATATATATATATATATATATATAATATATATATATACATATATATATATATATATATATACATATATATATATATATACATATATATAATATATATATATATATATATATATATATATATATATAAGGAACTTTGTGAGTCTTTATGAACTCCAAAACGACATAGGCCGATTTTGGTGAAATTTCACACAAATGTTACCTTATGTGTCTGGGAGTGTTCTTAGATAGGTTTTGTACCAGAATGTCTCTGATAATTACCGATAATTGTACATAGTCTAACATCACTAGTGCATTTGAGAAGTTTTATCACAAACAAATATGTCTGGTATATAAAATCAACAGTAGATTCTTTTATATGACAGGGGTGCGTCGAAATGAATGTTTCTGTTCAGAGCACAATTAATGCATGGTACTTGACACTTGACTTTTGCATTTTAACTTTGATTATAATTTTATAAAATTCTCTACGGTGCAATGTATTATGGACTAAGTTAGTGCGAGGAAGAATGTGAAGCTTTCTCCTGGTGCACACGCGATGGGTCCCCAAATATAGATACGTAGCAATCAATCGATTTGATTGAAAAATTAGGCGATTTTACCGATTTCGATGCCAATAAAATATGAGAGAGTGAAACATTTGTTAATCCTTATTAAATCCCGGGCAACATCGTGTCTCCATTCTACTAATATATATATATATATATATATATATATATATATATATATATATATATATGTATAGTCCTTTTGAGAAAGCTTTGAAATGAATATGAAGTTAAGTTTATGAATAGATTTTCGGGGGGGGTTTTGTTTTTTTTTGGTTTTTATTTTCCATTACATGGAAATATTACTCTGATAATTATCATATATATGAGAGAAAGAGAGGACACGTGTTTCGCCACCTATGCTACAATGTAATAACAAAGATATTACAACATATATATAATTAAATGCTTTAATTTTGACAGTATTCTAACGAGACAAAAAAAAATACTTCTCAAAGTTGCATATTTTTTGTTAAAAATAAAATTGATTTCTGTCTTTAAATCTCAATTTTCTTTTTTCAGCTATACAAAACATGATAAAAATATTCAATAATTTTTAATAATGTTAAAAACTTTGTTTTAATGCATTTGTAGACTTATAGCTGCATTCTCCAACTTAATTATTAGTGAAATGGTGATAATGATATTTATTTGCACAGATAAAAAAAACTTAATAAATTGATTTCAGAAACATTTTTACGTTATAAACTTGTTAAACTTTGTTGATATCAAAATTTTGGAACTTGTTTACTTAATTATGAATATGTCATGATTTTGTATTTTTCTAAAAAAAAAAAAAAAAAAGGTGTCAAAAGAAGCTATTTTTATCTTAGAGAAACATCAATGATAGAAAGAGATTTTTCTCGTGTTATGGCAAGAAAGATACAGACTGGTTCAAGAATGCTTTCTGGTCAGATGAATCAAGATTTTGTCTTGTTAGTGATGCTCCCGAATGGGGCATTCGAAGAACTGGAGAAAGATTTTTCGCCAAGTTGCATAAAAACAATAGTTAAATACGGCAATGGAGGGATAATGGTATGAGGAATTTTTACTGCAGCAGGAATTGGAGAACTTATTACATGTGCGAAGTCAATCAATGCAAAGGAATACATTCGAATATTAAAAACAGGACTGTTACCAAGTATCCAGAAGCTGAGAATATCTCAGAACATTATTTTTCAACATGATAATGCCTCTGCACACACTGCTAAAGTCACAAAAAAATGGTTTTCTGATCTGTCAATTAATGTGATATTTTGGCCAGGTCAAAGCCCTGATTTAAACTCTATCGAGAATTATCGGTCCATAATATCTCGTGCATTGGTTGGAAGAACTTTTTTGAACAATGACAAACTGTGGGAAGCTGTGCAAAGCGAATGAAATAGCATCTCCTCTTCACAGTGTTCCACTTTGGTTGAGAGCATGTCTAAAAGGATTGATCTTTTAAAGAAATCAAAAAGGGAATACGATTCCATATTAAGTATTTATTAAAGTAAATTCCTTGTTCTGTGTTATTTGTCTCGTTGAAGTTTCCTTGTTCAATTGTTCTTTGTTCAATATAGCTTTTAGTGCAATAAAATGTATAAAATTTGTTTGGCCCATTTTTTTGCTCACGAGTGTATATATATATATATATATACACTTTATATATATATATATATATTATACACTTTTTATTCCAGCATGATTTCTATATATACTATGTATTCAAAAGAAATCTACATTGAATGAGTAACCTCATTTGCATATTACATTAAAGAAACTCTATTTTGAAAATCACTTAGATGTTGTTTGTTGTAATAGTGTCGTTTTAGTTTTTCTATTAATTTATATTATATAATATTATTTAAAGTTTATTGATTTTATTTTTAATTTAATTTATATTTCATTTATTTTCAATTATTAATAGCTGACAACAGTAACGTTTAAAACCGGGTTAGCTTATTTATTTAAGCTATGAGAGTTATTTTCCCTTAAAGCTATTAGAGTTACTTTGTGTTTGATTTTCATAAAACAAGATAGAAGTGTTTTATGTTTCCCTAAATTTAACATGTGATCACTTTTTGAAACAAGTTAGGATATTCGGTGTATCTTAAATAGTGTGTGACTAATTCCTCCGCCCGGCAATATGTTTCGGACATAGCTACATTATTTAAAAATTTGGAAAAAAAATTGAGATAAAAAACATTTCAAAGAAGACTTTCATAAAGACTTTCATAAGTTGCAAATTAAAAACTCAATACCCATCATGCAATAAACATGAGACCATTTTTGTTTAATTTAATACAAATTTAAAAGAAATTCATATCAAAAGTTTTGTTATAAATGTTTTAAGTTATATTAAAACAAATAAAATTCTGGTTTATCATTTCATTTTTCTTTATAAGTTCAAAACGATTTCTCATTAGAAATTCCATGAAAAACAGTCCCAGCAAGATATAGACAAATTGTAATTGTCAGGTATAATTTTTTTCAAATTTAATTCTATTTAAAATTTCTTTTGATAGTGAAAGCATTATAATTCAGTGCAATTTTCAACAAAAAAATTGGATTTTTTAATGTAACATGTCTAATTAAATTTTAATTTATTTTTTGCAGAAAATTTTCCTTTTCAAAATTTTTTCCCCTGATTTGTTTGCTATTTTCATTGACATTTTTCTTTTTTTTTCGGCAGGATTTGAAAGAATGTGATTTGCTTATCATCTTGGGAACGTCCCTCACTGTTCATCCGTTTGCTTCCCTCGTGTCTCAGTAAGTACACCACTCCACTCAGTAAAAGGAAAACAACTCCCTTTATTTCGTATTTTATCTCCTTATAAAAATGCAAAACTCATAATAATCATTTATTTAGTATTTTCCATATAATTTAACGTTTTCGATATTTGCCTGATGGAAAGATTTTGAAGTTCTGAAACATGTTATAGCATAATTCTTTATTTTATTTATTTATGTATTTTGAAAGAATGTCATCTGTTTTTGTCCTCAGTCTTGTTGGTGTGATCATTTATTGTTTCTTTTTTTTTCTTCTTTTTGGGAAAGGAGGATGGGAGTAGCCTTACCTGCCTGATAAATTAATTGCTGCTATCATATTTTTATTGTTTTTATTTATATCTTAGTGATGAGTCACAACTTATCAAGGCCAAAATCCACTCGAGGATATTGTCTAATACTGAAGACTATGAGAAAATTGGAAATAATAAAATAAACAAAATTTTATTACTTATGGGTGGGTGCTGTCTATAACAACTTTGTTGATATTAGATTTGGGGATGATCATGTTGTCGTCTGCTGAGAAGCAATGTCGTGGTGTGTGTATATATATATAGTTTGAAGTTGCTATTTTTCAAAAGTAGGTAACCAATGGAATATAACGAGGTTAATACAAGAGTGCTCAATACGGAAGTAGAGTTAGTTACATTTTCAATTTGTCTTTACATAAGCAGTGATTTGTTGCTACACAGTCATGAGCATGTTTCAGTCTTCTAGTGTTTAGTAACTAGAGACCTCTTCAGGCAACAAACACTTATTTACGAAAGCGGAATTCAAAATGAAAACCGAAGATCAAATTTCAGCAAACCAAAGGCCGTTTCCCCCCCTCTCTCTCTCTCTCTCTCTCTCTCTCTCTCTCTCTCTCTCTCTCTCTCTGCGATATAAGATACACATGTATACATAGTCTCCATAAGATCCATGGGCACTATTATTTGTAGATAATTAATATAACCCCCAGTAAAAGTTATATCAGTGCAAAAAACTGGGTTTAATTCCTAATCACCATTCTAGCGAAATAATCATTATCGCTAACCATCATAAGATTAATTATAACATATATTCTGAGTTTTGCAATTACTATCATTATATAAAAGTTTTAATGACAAATTTACAAATACACCAATTAATAAACCAACATTAAACAAAGTAAATATGAATAAATTTTCAAGTGGTCAAATAAAATAAAAATAAATAAAGAAAGAATAAAAAACCGATTTTGTTTAAATAAGTTAAAACAAAATTATCATTATCAGGCAAACAATGCCATCCCTCCCTCCCTTTCTCCATTTTCTTTTCTTTTTCTTCTCTTTTCCTTCCTCCCCTTTCCATCAACCCCCACTTTTTTCTTTCTACATTTCCTTCCTTTCTTTCTTTCTTACGCCCCCTAACCCCTTCCTCCCCTCCACCGTTCACTAGAAGCCCAGTAAATGGTCAATAAATCTGAGTTGAATCTTTTAGCAAATAGGAATACTAAATTAAAACAGATAATAAAAAAGGAATTTTGAAACAACCCACCCAGACAGGCGGCGGGTAACCAGACATGGTAACTTCATCCTTGTTTAAGATAACATCTTGATCGCTCTAACTTCACAACCTTTGATCTTACAAACACGATTCCTCAACACAAACAGGAAATGACTGAATGAAGAAACGGTAAATAAGTTAATAAACAAATAGGGAAATAAACAAACTAACAAATTCGCACCTAATCAACCCTTTTCTCCACGCAGAGAGAGAGAGAAAAAAAAAAGGAAAACGGCCTTTGGTTTGCTGGAATTTGATTTTCGGTTTTCATTTTGAACTCTGCTTTCATAAATAAGCGTTTGTTGCCTGAAGAGGTCTCTAGTTACCGAACACTAGAAGACCGAAACATGCTCATGACTGTGTAGCAACAAATCACTGCTTATGTAAAGACAAATTGAATATATATATATATATATATATATATATATATATATATATATATATATATATATATATATATATATATATATATATAATTTCAAAAAATACTGCTCAATTGTTAGTTAGGAGTTTATTTTACTATGTAATTGTCACATAAAACGGTTTCCTCACTTGATTTTGTTTTCAGTCCAACTTTAGCCAAAATTATCCTGTTTACAAATAATACCTTGTCATTTTTACTGAACTTGCTTAGCAAACTAACCTCCTCTACAGATATTTACACATGTTTTTATTTATATATGAACACTAAGTTTTCAATAGTATACATATTATTTATTATATCCAAACTTTTCCAATTTTGTGTTCCTCCATTTTTCAGAGTTCCAAATACGACCCCTCGACTATACATAAACTTGGATAAAGGCACTTCATCAGTAAGTCATTGCAACTGCTTTCTAATACATTTCTTTTTACATACCCCCACCCCAATGAAAATACTTCCAACCCACGTGATTAAGAGAAAAGTTCCACACCTTCACTGTAGAGGTTCATAAATATCAGAAATTTTCCTATTCTAATAGCTTTAGAATTTTCTTCCTGTTCCTGGACTCCCTAACCATGCTAACATGAAGAAATTTAGATGCAGTGTTAATGAGCATCTTGCTACCCAACTTCTCACTCAATTTGACCCTTATAAATCTGGTCCTTATCACAGTAGATCAGTGACTTTGTTTGGGATGAATAAAAGTTTTAAAACTTAAATTGATTATAATGTTGCTTTAAGGGATGTGTTAAAATTCGGTATCTAGTTATAAAATTATACAACATGCATTTAAAAGGATCACATCATTTTTTTACAAGAAATTATGTGAACAGCAAGAAAAGAAAAGATGAACAGGGTCAATGAGAAAAAGTAAAAATACTCCTGAGCAACGCCGGCTGGTTACAGCTGCTAATAACTAAATGATGATTGTTAGTTAAAAAATATATTCTTGGTAAATTAATAAGTAAACGCCCAGCTCTTAGTCAACCTTTTTAGATGTTATGCTTATCAACTTTTGACCAAATACATCTTGATGTGTGTAAGTTTGCACCTTTTATAAATCCTGTCTACACAGGGTGACTCTAAAAAAATGCCACCTTTTAAATTTTTAATAAAATTCACAATAATTTCTGCAGTCTTGCCATATGTGGTGCACATTAATTTAAGTATATGTCTGGCTTGTCCACCAAGTTGCAGTCACGAATATTTAACAGTCTTTCTTTTATCACTGTTCAATGATATGAGTGGATACTTTTGTGGCCATCATCAGTAGTATTTGTGATTCTGAATAGATGAGTTTCACACTCACTGGATCTTACCCTTTTGACCCTGATCTGTGAGGTTATCTTAAAGATAATATCCATGAAAACAACGCCCAAACAATTTCTGAACTGAAGAGGGTCATCACATCCAAAAGAAGACAGTGTCAGAATTATTAACAATTTCGAATGTTGTATGCAAGTATGCTTATCATTGAACGGCAATAAAACAAAATTTGTTGGACATCCATAACTGAAACTTGGTGGACAAGTCAGGAAATAAACTGAAGTTGATTTGTACCAAATATGGCTGGATTGCAGAAAGGATTGCAAATTTTATAAACGATTCCATGGGTGGCAGTTTTGGTTTCTTCCTGTGCAATAAATAAAAAATACTTTTATCTTATAAAGCTTTGTAGCATTCATTGCTTTGTTACCACAAAACTGACTATTCAACAATGTGGCTTAATTTTCAATGAATCATTTACAAATGTTTTGTGTGTCAGCATTCAATGACCCACAAAAGTGTTGGTATGTGATAAAAGCTGACAAAAACCAAACCAGCTTTTAAGGAGAAATTTAAATATAAAATTTGAAATAAATTTAAAAAAGTAAAATTTAAAAAGAAAAAAGAAAAACTAAAAATAAAATTGGAAAATAAATACAAATTTTCAAAAAGGAAAAGAAAAATAGGATTTTGAATGCATTTAATTTTTTTTATTTTCTGTGAAAATTTTGGTCCATCCATATGCGGTACAAATAAAATGAAGTTTATTTGTAAGGATTGTGAATGATTCCATGGGTAGCTTTTTGGGGGGGAGGGGGAGGTAATCACGTTATAGTAAATCTCTAAAAAGTAATCTGTGTCTCTATCGTAAGAAGAAATCGCAAGAATGCAAACGCTATTCTACTATTTTTTTCTTTCTCTTTTTCTCTTTCCTCCCATCTTGGCTTGCGTTTCGTCTAACAACTTTGAAACGCTAAAACAATTTCCGTACATCATTTAGAAGAGAACCAATAAAATAAATACTGAAAAAAAAAATGAGACTACGATTAAGATGCATTCGTCCAATCTGTGCATAAAAGATAAAAATGCTACTCCGAACTCAAGTGTGATGGATAAACCAAATTATTTAGATTATTTGAACTACTATTCTTGTCTTGGTTGCTATTCTTACATTTAGGTCGATGTAACCTCTAACCTTCTTCAGGTGAATTTTTTCTAAACTTGGGAATCTTTATGGCAACTTACATGAAATTTTAAACTGAACACTTTATTTAATCCATGAGGGTAGATTGTTCTTGTTCAGTCAGCTATGAAGTTTTAATTAAATATTCTGTTATTTTCAGTTTTTATTGTCTTTAATAATAATCAATAATAACATATTTCTGAATTTTTTTTAGATAAAGATTGATTATTCATATTATTTGGATTCTCCAGGTTACCATTCTCATCTTAAGTGTTATTTTACAACGCTTCAGTCGATGTGACCTCCAACCTTTTTCAGATGTATCTTGTTGAACTCGGGAATTTTTCTGTCAAACTCGGGAATCTAAACGGAATTTCAAATGGAACCCTTTATTTAATCCATGGAGATAACGGATCTTATTCTGTTAATCATGGCTGACTAGCAATTCCAATTAATTTGCAATTGTATTTTGAGTGTTACCCACACTGAGGATTGAATCTTCAACCCCCAGAAGATTGTAACAAATTTTACTACGTACTTTACCCATTATTCCATGGGTCCTTGCAGTCTGTAAGGTTCACGCTGTACAAATAACACTCAAGATGAGAACAGTTATCTGAAAAATCTAAATAATACAAATAATTAATTAGCACTTTTACCTGATCATGGCTGAGAGAATGAGAACAATCGACTTTATGGATTAAATAATAGGCTCAGTTGTAAATTTCGTATAGGTTCTCAAATGTAAGATTAAGATATCCATGTTTGAAAAAAATGTTCCTGATGAAGTTTGGATGTTACATCGGTCGAAATGTTGTAAATATAACAATGAAGGTGAGAATAGTAGTTCGATTTGAATAATCCCAATTTTTAATCCTCAACTAAAGATTCCGAAAAGAAGAAAATGCAATTTCATTTCTAACAGAATGAACAGTGCTTATTATAGATATGTACAACACACAAAAAAAAATAAATCAAAGGTGATTGACCGACAGAGCCATTGTAGAAATGCATGGATGTATCTAAAAATGTTCCTTTTCCACTTGAAGATTCCGAATTAAAGTAGAATCTTCCCAAGTGTGGATGACGGCAAAATCCACATTCGATTGTTATTCTATTTGTAAACACTAATTAAAAATGCTTCATGTCAGTCTCAGTATTTTTCTCGAGTGCAGATTTCAAGATCAACTTTTTAACATTCTACAACTTGTTCCTCTTCACATTCTTCAATTTGCCATTGGTTGCATTCCGCAATCAAAATGGCCGGCATGATGACTTTTAACCTATCTTTTCTGCTCGAGTGGATTTCTTCACTCATGTATTCTTTTAATTCTCCTTGAATTTTTTTTCGATTCTTAAACATTGTTCTTTTATTGTTCATCTTGTTTCATTTTTTATTTCATTATTTGGCTTAGTTTTTATTTGAATTATTTCGCCTACTATTCTTACCCTCGTTATTATTTTCTTGGCGTTTTGGCCCATCTAACCGCTGACCTTATATATGTACTAGTGTGTAAATCTGACTGGATTGAATGAGGATCAATTAATAATTTTATTGTTATTGTAATTGGTGAAACCGTTCATTTTTTTAATCAAATCGCAGTTTATCTCTGACTAGAACATACCTAGTCTAGCCAGGGATCCACTGCAGTGCACCAGGAGGAAGCTTCACATGCCTCCTCACAGTGACTTAATCCACAATACATTATAATCTACATTGCACTGTAGAGAACCCACTGTTGATTTTATAAAATTATTTTTATATAATGACTTGCATTATAGTTTAAAATACAAAAATCAAGTATCATGGTGCATTTATGGTCTAAACAGAAACATTCATTTCTAACGCGCCTCTGTTTTATCAAAGAACATACTGTTGATCTTATATGCCGAACCCTTCTGCTTGTGCAGTGATAAAACTTCTCAAATGCACTTGTGATGTTAGGCTGTGTAAAGGTGTTAACTTTGATCAAAGTCAGATTGTTCAGTGTTTAATTGGAATTTTTTCCATTATCATACAGAAATGATTGTGAATTTTTGAAGGTTGCAGAGAAAAAAGAAAAATATCTGTACATTCTACCATATGACTCCTACTCCTCCATAAATTAATAAGTTAATGTCGAACTTGGGAATCGATGCAAATTTTGTACGGATTAACGAGTTTGACATAAAGATTCTTGAGTTTGAAAAGATTCATCTAAATAAGGTTGAGGGTTACATTAGTTGAAACGTTAAGCGACTAACCCAACAAGCAACAAAGTCCCACCCCTTCTGTAGAAGTTTCTAGATTCCAGAGAGATTTCTACTCTAATAGTTTCTTTCCTTAGACTGTAAGACGCTGGAATTCCCTCCTTGTTTCTTTCTTTTCTGTCTGTACTTACATATAAAAGTTTAAATGAAATGTGAACAGACATCTCGCTGCTCAACTCCCCATAGTTCCCTATAGACATGATCCTAGATAGTAGCTAGTAGCTCCTTATGTTCAAGTTGGAATACGTCTTGTTTGAGATGAAAAGGAATTAAAAAACAACGAAATATTTTGTTGATGTCGTTAAAGATTTGTTTGCATGTTTCTTTAAAGTTGCAAACGAAAGTTTCAATAATTTCATTCACCAAAATGCATTTCTTCAAAACTTTTATTTGTAATTGTCAGGGTGATCCGTTGTCGATGTTGTTAGGACTACCAGATTTTGATTTTGAGAGCGACAAAAATTACAGGTGAGTTGTTGTCCATTTTAATTTTTTTTTTTTTCAAATTTCTGAAATGAATAATATATGTATTGAAATTATAAAACATTTTTTGATCTCAAGAAGGACTTCTGACTGTGTGCCTAGGAAAGGACTTTAGTGGACAATGAGAAGGTTTGATATGAAAGAATAGGCTGTCCATGTTGTCCAGGGTTTGATGCAAATTCTAATAGCTGTATTCATACCAACGGTCACTAAAGTAAGGAGTTTGAAGTGGGCTTATCTTTCTCATCGTTTTGAAAGCATTGTTGAGCAAGTTTCTTATATGTGTCTCATGAGAGCTTCTGTATGCAGACGATTTGTTATTATTGCAGATTTTTTTTTGGAATATTCAGGTTGTTAATATGGAAGACAAGCATGCAGATCAAAGGCCTAAAAGTCAACATGAAGAAGACAACATTTCTTATCTCCTGTGTTGGTCTCGACCACCAGTGAGATGCTGGCATGTTTCTCTGCACTGTCACAGAGGCATAGGTGTAAACTGGATTGAATGCCTCCAGGGCAAACTATCAATCCACAAAAAGTGTAGTAGTCTTGGTTGGAGGCTTGTAATTGATCTGGATTATGTTTGTTGCAGAGGTCTTGCTGTTACCTATCTAATTGATGGTCAAAAGTAACGGCTATGAGATAACATGCGTGACGTCATGGAGCTACAATGAGGAAATAAATGTCATTACAAAGCAAAAACAAATTGAAGTTCTTTTCTATTCTTTGTCTGCTTTGCGACTGGGGACGACGTGTTGGTTCCCGGACCTGTGGATGAAACTACGTGTTGGTTCCTGGACATGTGGATGTAGATGCCACCTCACTTGGTGTTGAAACTACCTTCCGCTACATAGATGACATGTTGAATGTTGGTAGTGTTTGCAATGCTTGCTGTTAATCTTTAAATCTAGGCATATTTCTTCCAGGACTGAAGGCAAAGTCTTTTTTGGTCTGTGTTTGCTCTGCAATCTTGCATGTTAGTGAAATATGGGCCCCAAATGCTCCTAATTTGCAACAGTTTATGCATAATGATTGTGCCATGATCAGGTAGATTAGCAGCAGAAAACTAGAGGAAAGAATCCTTTCAGCCATGCCTCATCAGAAGCTTGGTATTGGTGGGATCTTGAATACCTTACATGCTCAGCATTGCAGGTGGTTTGTGTGCCACCTCCTACATTAACTTCATAATGCGAGTGTGTGGTAGGCCTAGCAAAATCTTACTTAGGTGCATAATTGGTGATTTGACTGTCTGCAGCATGATTGTTATCAATCTCTTGGATCAAACCACATGAAGAGCAGATATGAGACGTTGCGTGTTACCCATCCTGGAGTCCAGGCATTTGCAACATTTTTAATTCAAAATGCAGATGATGTTGATTATGATGATAAAATAAAGTATGTTTGCAACTTAATTATAAGACCAATATATTTGATACTGTTTAAGCATAGCAGCATTTCTGACTGAACTTCTCCGATACTTTGTTTATAATTCCATTTAAATAATTGTGTATTTCAATATTCTAATTTTTTATCAAACATGTTTTTTTCAGTTGTTTATACATAGCATTGCCCGTTTTTTTTACTTTCATTTTTTTTTTACTTCCATTTTTTTTTTACTTCCATTTTTTTGTTTTTTCTTTTAAACTATGCTGCTTATTACTGTTTTTAAATAGGATTTTGAAAGTTAAATTTAATTATTACTATATTTTTAGCTAATAAAATTATTAATTGAAACAAATTGTTATAAAATATAATTTGTTTCAATTGATAATTTAATTAGCAAAAAATAAATTTTGTTAAATGAATCTTTTTTTAAACCTCTATTTGCAAAATGAATGTAAAAAGCTTCCAAAACTTTCAATCTTTTAATATATAACTAAGAATTTTTCAAGTTAGTTTAAATGACTTTCTGTTTAACAGTTTAAATGCTTCAAATGAAGAGTAACCCCCTCCAAAAAAAACAAAAACAAAATGTCACTCATGGAATCATTAATAAAATTCACAATCTTTTCTGAAATCCAACCACATTTGGTACAAATACACTTTAGTTGATACCTGATTTGTCCACCAAGTTTCAGGTATAATGATTTAACAGTCTTTGGTTTATCACTGTTTAATGATCTACACCAAATATGCCCCCCCCCCATGTTTATCAATACCGATAGTGATTAACGGTTGTTAATAAGTTTGAAGCAGAGGAATAGATGTTGCGAGAAATGAACAGTGATTTTGACAAGAGAGAACAACTCCCAACACTTCAAATAACTTGTTAGTATGGCTGTGCAAACACTTTGGTAATCATTTCATCAGTAGCTTAACACACCCACCCCCGATTTTTATCGGTGGTGTTATTTCAAAGATAATGTCTATCAAACCAATCCCCAGGCTAACAGCCATTACGGTGCAAATCAGAACATTGCTAAGAGAAGAGCCAGTTGGGAGGAGGAAGGGGAGGAGGAAGGAGAGGAGGATCACCCTGTACATAAAAAAATGGGTATTCTGATTTAAATTATCAGTTTGAATTAATAAATTTTAATTAGTTTATCTATTTTGTTTATTAATAACATTTAATTATTGAGCTTCATTAGTAAATTTTAAATTAAAAAAAAAATTTTTTATATTAAAATAATGAGCAATTACGTCAATTTTTTTTTATTCATTTTTTTTTTTGTTGTTTTTTTAATAAACAGAGATGTATTTTGGCAAGGAACTTGCGATGATGGTTGCCAGGCACTAGCAGATTTACTTGGATTCGGGGTAAGCATACAAATATGATTTTGTTAGAATATACATTATTTCATCTCACAGCTTATGTATTGAAACATATATTCAAACACATCCATCATTAAGACAAAGGCTAATACCAAAAGTAAAATTAGAACACTTATTTACAGTTCACAGTTATTATAGACCACCAACATACGTTATGCAAAACAATAAAAGATATTTAGTTCTTACTCTACCTTTAAGATAGCAACATTGATTCTGGCGGTTGGGAGTGTAGATTCTTCATTTTGTGGGAGCTCCACGGAAGAAGTTTAACTTTGGGTCATAGTTAAGAGGAAACAATCTGCAGTACATAGAACCAGTGTACCACCAGAATCGGTTCCTGATAATGTAAATAAAACTTAATCAGTGTACCATTTGCACGCAAGATACTATGTGACAGCTTAAAAACAAAGATCTTTTAGGTCTTGTGTGAAATATTGAGAGGGTAATGTTGTTCGGGAACCAACACGTAGTTTCCAGTAGCAAAGCAGACAAAGAATAGAAAAGAACTTCAATTTGTTTTTGCTTTGTAATGACATTTATTTCTTCATTGTTACGGCCGTGACGTCAGCCACGTTATCTCAAACATTATATCGAACGTCACCCACGCCTCTAACGTGATCTCAAACGTGTTCTATATCGTTAACTTCATGGTTCTCTTTCTTATAGGTTTTTTTTTTTACTGGTGATGTCATTTGGCATGCATTTGCGTACGCACTATGTTACAAGAGGAATGAAGCAACCAACCTCTTATTGTAACATAGCCGTTACTTTTTAACTGTGTCGTTACATTTCAAACCTCTCGGATCCACACGTTGTCTGGTACTGTCGTAAAGAAACAAATGAATAAAAAAAAAAAGAAATAAAAATCGGACTCGTCATTTTTTTTTTAATGCAAATGAATTGCATTCATTCATGGTTCTTCTAAAACAACGCATTTCATTATCTTTCAAAAGTCTTTTCTTACACACATGTTTTACAACGCTGTGCCATATAACAAGTGCTTTTTTTAAAAGTCTCTGTTCCTGTCACTTGACGCCGGTCTTAAGCAGCACTTCCGCGCCCTCGACTTGCACATCCATCCATCTTCCCTTGTACACTCTGTGCTTCTCTTCCTGGGACACGTGCTGTCCTTTTTTTCTTTTTCTCTCCTTCTTCCCGTGATATCAGTGCATACACACTTGCTTAATTTGCATATGTGCTAAGATTGCTGCTGCTACTGTCAATATTTTCGCTAGTCAGCTATCCTACGGCTGCTGCTGATTTTCTCACATGCGCCAATACATGCTTTGTTACATTACAATAGGTAGTAAACACAGATAACCAGAACAACGTTTCATCTAAGAATGAAACGCATGTATATCACAAAAGAATTTTCCTGCAAACAGCGCCCTGAACAGCATTAGCCTTAGAAGCCATTTGTCCAATTATGTCTGACATTTTTTACTGGTTCATTTGACTTTGCAAATGTGTTATATAAGGGTCTTATTAGTATTATTGTTCTTGTTCTTGTTATTGTTCATTGTTAAGTCTTATTAAAAGTGATGCTTAGAGAGAGAGATGTTGTAAGAGAGATTGTTCGTTTTATGACGGTATTCATATATATTAAATGTTCATACTTAGAAGTGTAGATATGAGATGTAGAGTTAACATTGTATATATGTAAGATGTGTATGTCAAGACATTCTAAACCACATGATATACAAGACATATAATAACAATTTTCACTTTACCTTTTGGTAGAATTACAACACAAAGACGACGTTTATAAAAACACATGATGGGTTTATTTCTTCTCACGACCGGTCGTGGTTTTTATCATCAAGAATTCAAAGCTTCACATTCTAAGTTTCAAAAGTGACCGTCTCGCTTCTAGACGTTCGAATCCCAACTGCCGACTATCGTCTCTCGTCCTCAAACTCCCTCTGACTCTCCCCCAGTTTCTCCTTGCTTAACTCTAAAGTTTTCTAACTATATCGAGAACTTCCCATTTTCCATGACGTCATACACATGTTAAAACATGTGTCTTCTTTCACGTGTTCTGGAAATGCGTGTCCAAAACTTTTTCCTTTGTTTACAAAAGGAATTTTAACCTATATTCCCAGTAACCTATATTTCCAATATGTTAAAAACATGTTTATTAAATTATCTTGTAGTTGCATTTCTCAATTGAATTTTTCATAACAGAATTGACAATGCACATTCTTTTCTTAAAACTATTTTATCTCTAAGCTTCACAATCGTTTGTTTTACATTCCATTTTCTAATTCTCTCTTGTAATCTATTTCTAAACCTAAATTACGAGGTTCGAATTTCGTCTATGCTATTTCATTTTCATTTTAACTAAATCTCTCTATTTTTATACTTACATGAAAAGGGGACAGCCCTTATCATGTAACAAATGTTTAATTTTGTGATTTTTTTTTTTCGTATTTGAAATGTATGCTACTTATGTCAACTGTTATGTTTATTCTTGTATATTTTTTTTGTTTTGTGTGGTGGGGGTGACTGACTATTTTAGCAATTTTTAATTATGTTTTCCTTGTGTTTGAGTAATTATTAAAAAAATATTAACAAAGGTTTGTTTAAAATGAAGTTAAAGGTCCTCAACCAAGTAGAGATTCAGGTTCAGAGGTGTTTGGAGTATGGTGTGATCTTATATGCGCTGGCGGTAATTATTTTTTTTTTTTTTCTGAATCATAAACAATTATGTTGAGATCAAATTTGGATTTGTAGAAACCCTGGCATGAGGGTTCATCTAAATAACTGATCATAACTTTATTGTTTATTTATTGAGATTGTCGGACTGACTTCCTCATCTTGATTGTTATAGTCACTAGACCAGTGTGACTTTAGCAACCAAGATGAGGAAGTCAGTCCGACAATCTCAATAAATGAAAACACTTCATCTCAAAAATACAGACAATTACTTGGTCTTTTTAGTCAAAGTGTAGTATCTGTTCCGGCAGATGCTGCAAGCTATGACTAGCAAAGACCAGATGTGGGGGCAACCCTACATGCCTGACCATTAACCAGCTCCTATTTCCCACCTCTCGGGAGCTGGTCTCCTTTTTCCCTTCCCCCTCCCTCACTCCTCACATTAAAAATCGGCCTTGTGCCTAATTTGCTCGGTGGGGGAGCAAATAAATACCATCTGTTCCGGCAGATGCTGCAAGCTATGACTAGCTATGACTAGCAAAGACCAGATGTGGGGGCAACCCCACATGCCTGACCTTTAACCAGCTCCCATTTCCCACCTCTCGGGAGCTGGTCTCCTTTTTCCTTTCCCCCTCCCTTCACTCCTCACATTAAAAATCGGCCTTGTGCCTAATTTGCTCGGTGGGGGAGCAAATAAATACCATCTGTTCTTCAGATGCTGCACTTCCATTTCTTGTTCTCTTTCGGTGGAGGATCAGTCCTTCACGACTGAGACAATTTTTTATTTTTGTACCTTTTCTCCACGTTAAAAAACGACCCTGGTGTCTAACTCTGTCCCGTGGGGAGGCATAGTAAATAGGTACTATAACTTTATTGCGTCGAATGTCTCTATATCAATGATTATTACGGTTATGACAAGAGAATATTCTTTTCATTATTTTCACTCTCGAGTATATATCAGTTAATATCTTATATGCGTTTAGATATGATTGGTTACCCGTGTCTAACAATGTCGGATATATACTCAAGTCAAAACAATGATAAGAATATTCTCTTGTCCCAGCCCTAGTGATTATACAAAACAAAGCACACAGCACGCCTTGCTATCCCAGATATTTATAATAGTAAATGTCTTTCTTTCCACTGTAGAAAAACATGGAAATTGTTCACACTTTGACCGGCATGGGTAACCATTATCACTTGGGGCAGTGTTCAAATCATTTCACTACAATATATTTTCCAAAATTTGATTTTAAAAAAATTATCAACTTTGTACTCATTTTTTTCATATCTTCTTTTTCATGGTTTTCAAAATTGTTTTTTAACATCGTTTTTTCAGCAACAAATGATTCTTCAACATCAGATCTTTTCTATCTCATACGATTAATTAAGAATTCTTATTGTTATTGTTTTCAGCAATTGCAAAAAACATCTCGAAAATATTTTATATAAAATAAAAAACTATTATTAATATTTTTTATGTATATCTTCTCTTACATCCATATAAATAAAACAGTAAATGTGTTCAACCGATAATCTCTTAAACTACTAATCACATAACGCTGAAATTAACAGGAAATAGTAATCATATACAAAGGATGATTTATAATGAGTAAAATCTTTGTTTGGATGAATAACATGTACAAAAATATGTTGGCAAGTTAAAATGCAAAATGTTCTTTTCAACTTGCTGACATTTTTATTAGTGTTACGCATGCGCAAATTCAATCATAGTCATACCTTGAAGTCATTTAATTTTAAATCTTTCTTATCTACTTTTTGGGTTAGCCCAAACGGTAGGGAATGCAGCTGAAGCACTAAATGTTTCGGTTTCGATTCTAGCTGATGACACACAAGTCATCTTTTTTAACTTTTGAAATCAGTACTATATATTAGTACAATAGAGAATTAGCTCTGTAATAATAAATACAAACTCTGAATTAAAATATATTTAAGCGTGTTTTACGACCGACGTGGTTGGAAGCCCTTCTGCTAGTATGTAATAAAAGATATACATTTTTAAAAATATTTAATATAAATCTATTTTATGACTAATAGTTTTTATTTTAATTACCTTTTCTGAAAAATAACGACCATATTTTAAGAATCCTATGAATTGCTTCAGACTATCTGCAAAGAGACACAACGAATCTAACAACCTCTATCTTGCTGAATTGCTCTGTTTCTCGACAAAAAGTCAAACTGCCGCTGATCTAACCTTTTAAACTTTTTATTTTATATGATCCAATTAACTAATCCAAGTCCAACTCTGATCAGGCGATAGATAACCCAGAGATCAAAACTTATCAATTATACCTTAACGTATCTTTTTATACTAATACATAATAACTAATCAAGGCGAAAAGTACCTCAAAGGATAAGAATAAATAAGATTAACAGATTATCAGTTGAATGATGAAGAATATTATGAAAGGATTGAATATGATGAATGGAATGAAAAAAATTGTTTACTTAGGAGGACGGTTTATGACAAATATGTGTTGACATTGAATTCGAAGACGACCATGTTGTAGCCTGCAGTGAAGCAATCTCGTGGTAATGTCTCAGAAAGAAAATCTTTTCATAAAAATTAATTCTTTGCAGTTGTGGTAATAAGACGAGTTTTTGCTGTAAATGTTTTACCAACGATTGTAATTTAGTCAAGCCCTTTCCATGGTAGGACAGATAGAGTAGAGAAATACTAACAGCGTCTCTTCTGTGAGAAAGAGGTTGTGTGAAACAGAAGAGATTTTCACCTACCAGATTGTATTTGGCAAATCATGTATCTACATTTAACTGCTAAAGCACACTACTGCTAAGTAATATGCAAGACATTATTTGATAGAACTCATTACCAGTGATTGCTCATTGGTCAAAATAGGTGGTATCAAGTGACAACAAGTCTCTTTAAATTTTTAGAACGCTCCACTTATTTTGAAAATCGTTTTGTGTTCTCACAACAGCTGTTTACTATTGAATTCTCGTTGATAACAACCGTTGATTTTATTTGTCACAATAAGTCTTAATTGCAGTAATTAAGCCTTAATTGCAGTATTCTCTGTGCCCTTCCAGTTGATGTATTGATTGTGCTATCCCTCTTAGGGCACATCCTCCAATACCATTTTGATTGTTTTGATTATTTACTCACAGGGAGTTCTCACAGGAGTAATTACCAATGATCACTCACCGGCAATAACAAATGGAGTCTGTGTAACAATTATTCTCCCCTAAATTCCAGTATTCTTTGCGCCACAGTGGAAGTCTGAATGGTGCTCTTCCTTCTCGTTCTTTCTATCCTTCTTCACCCTTTACAATCATTTTATGTGGCTGGTAGCATATATGCATGTGTATTATTGAAGGAGGAGGAGAAGATTATGATGGAATTTCTGGTTGTTTCAGTTCTCTTGGATTGGTGTGAGGTTCTTTCTATATTTCTTTACTTCTATTTCAATTTATCTGTGGCTGGTTGGCATTCGTTGCTTGCATTGTGGTTTCTCCACTCAAGTAGTTTCCTCAGCATTCGACTATTTTCATCATTATTGTACACTGTTTGGTGTCAATATCCTCCCTTTGATTCTTATTTCTCCTAGTATTCTTTCAAGGTTTTTCATAACTGTTGCCAGTGCTTCTACAATCGCTGATCTTACAGTGATTTTCTTTGTGTTTCTTAGTCTTTTCATATCTATCAAGGTTTTCAGCCTCCTCGGTCTTCACCCTGTGATTTGCTGGAACGGTAAAATTCACGATTTGGCACGTTGCTTTCTTCTTGTTGACTACTATCACATCTGGTCTTCTTGCTTGGATTAGTTTGCATTTTCGTGTCCAAGAATTTTGTGTTTTTCCTTTTTCAGTACTGCCTTCTGTTTGTGCGTGTATGTTCAAAGTACAAGTATTTGCATTGTTCCCATTGATCTGCGTCTCCCACACATCAAATTTGTTTCTTGTATACTTATATTATTCATTTATTCATTTATTTATTGCTATTGTGTTTTTGTATTTTTTTGTTTTTGTTTTTTGTTTTTTTTTTATTATTTTGAAATTGATTTTTTTTTTCAGGACGAATTAAAAGAGTTAGTAAAACAAGAACACCAGCGAATCTGCGATGAGAATGCCGGAAAGTCACAATCTGAGTAGTGCTATCAACAAATTGAGATGAACGAACTTATTGGACTTACTTCTTCGGAGACCTTGATATAGGCATAAAAAATTATTTTTATTTTTAGGCAAACAAACTCTACGTTAATTGGGAACTGAAATTCCATTTTTATTTAAATTTATAAACTTTTTATTTTATATAACTTGATTTTTAAAATGGAGGCTTCTGTTACAGTCTCCATTCCCTCCTCCAAATGGTGTGTGTCTACAAAAAAAAGAACATAAAAAAGTTGTCAATTTTTATCAGAGATTTTAAAAAAGAAAAAAATCAAATTAAAGATTTCGTTGATAAAAATCAATTTTCATGGCGACCAATTTTTTTTTTTAATTTTTCATCAGAAATTGAAGAAACGTTTATTGTTGTCGCATTTATTTTTTACCAAAAGAATAGAAATTCTTATTTTATTGCTTTCAAACCATGTAAATCGAAATGATTCTTTACATCTTTAAATTTGAATTTTTCAGATGACAAACAGACAAACAGGTGTTTATATATAGTCTGATATATTTAAAAGTATGTTTGCATTGTATATATTATTATCTATTGAAAACAATTACAAAGTTGCACTGTATTTTCTTGCCTAAAATACTAAAGGTAAAAAATTTATTTAAAAAAAAATGGTGATTCCTTTTTTTCTCTCTCTGTGGTATGAAAACAATTACAATTAAGGAAACGATTTTTTTTTAATATCCAAGTACCGGAATGAAACATCCGGCAAGTTTGTGACTAGAAGTGGTTCAAATTTTGGATTCCGCCTAAATATATAACATAACGATGAAAAGTAAACTAAAAATAAAAATGCATTCGACAGATCCAAACATACAATACACTTTTAGAGCAGGGTCTGTTTGATCTTTAAATTCAATTAAAATGGTTTTAAAATATGCTGTATTATGTATACATTATACAGAAACTGAAAACTGAAAAATGTTTTATTTAACTTGTATTATTTGAATTATTGAAACTTTTATTCTTATCTTAGATGTTGTTCTTGCAACGATTTGGCTGGTGGTATTACTTTCGGCATTCTTCAAGTGCACTTTGTCAAACTCTGGAATTTATATGAAATTTCAATCCGAAACCTTTATTTACTAAGTCGACATGACCAGGTGCGATGATAGAACTGATTGTTGCCTATAATATTTATCTGTTGTGCCACATGTTTATGTGGACTTATTTAACATTTCCACCTGGTCAGGGCTGACAGAACGAAAACAATCTACCCCTATGGATTAAATAAAGAGTTTCATTCGAAACTCTGCATAGATTCCTGAGTTCAACAAGACACACATGAAAAAGGTCAGAGGTTACGTCAGCCAAAACGTTGTGAGAATAACCTACAAAATGAGGACAGTGGTTCAAATAATCCAGATAATCTGGGCCATTTTATTCAACGCATATACGTATAACAAGTTAATACACATCCAAAGCAGAGTTAGTTCAATCTGTATGATTTTCATTAAAAAGGGTAAAGAAAATAAAGGTGCGTAAATTAATCAACTTTAAAAAAATTGCACAATTTCTGGAACTCAGAGAAGAGGTTTACTGCTTGTTTATGTTTCAAATTATTTCCAAACTTAACCGGAAATCCAGGAATCTTTTTTCGCAATGTTTCTGGTATAAAATATCATCTGTCATTCTCATTGTGTCCATTATGTAGAGATCAACAGTTGCTAACAAAACAGATGGAAAATGTGTGTGTGTGTGTGTGTGTCTGTGTGTGCACATGGGATGTTGCTACCAAATTGCAAGCCACAATTTGATTAGTCCCTCTGACCTTACATATGTACTAGCTGTATATAGCAAAAGGCCCTAAAATCCACAATAATCTGAGGCTTACATCTCACTCGTAGTTCATTTTTATGTATTCTCTAATTCAATTTTTATATTTATACAAGACATAGTCGTGACCCGTTGAGTCACACCCACTAACACTATTTATTCTACTTTGAGTTTATTTGAAAATTCATTGGCATATCTTCTTGCATGACTAAAATGACTCCTTACTTTTGTATTATTATTATTATTATTATTATTATTATTATAGAAGAAAATAGACTTATTATTTGTCATACTTGTTTGCAGTATGTATACAGGCACATATGCAGACTAGATGCCAGTACGGAAGAAAGTCATATTTTTCTTTAAATAAGCATGGATTCAGGAAATATTAGAGCATAGTTGGATCAGCATATTGGGAGGATGTAAGCAAAATAAAGCGACATCTTACAGATAGGGTTGACTAGTTCAGTTAATTATAAATTACGATTAATTAAGACAATTAAAACAGAATTTTTGTTCAAACATTATTCAATTATTATAAAGTATATTTTCGCATCTATTTTATATTATTAAAATGTATAGGAAAAAGACATGGAAAAAAAACATGGCATTTATCATGGCGCACACATACATATAAAGCAAAAAATATATTATTCAATACAGACTGGTAAACTGTACTATATATATATATATATATATATATATATATATATATATATATATAGTGCTGTTTCACAGCTCATCAGTGCTGTTTCACAGCTCATCAGTGCGGCTAGACAAGCAACTACCTCAAGCCGCCAGGATCGAAACCCAATCGCCCAAATGACTGTCGGAGCTTCTAATCGTTGCGCTATATGCTGCTGCTATGCAGACTGTGAATTAACAATGTTTTGACATTGTCCAAATACCTAAGCTCAATTTGTTTACACAAAGAGCATCGCTTCATACGCTAATGGTAATTTGTACATTACTTCCCAAATGCTCAACCTAAGATAGGGAGCATGTGTGTGTGTTATAAAGAAATTTAAGACTCAAGCTAAAATACTCAAAATAATCTAGAAGTCCCAGAAACTCTTTTATAAAACGACAAAAAGAGCCCAACTCTAAAAATAAGACTGTATATATATATGTGGAAAGGAAACCCCACAATCATTGATATATTCATCAACGTTTCGTCTTTATCTGATCTTTCTCAAGATGATTGATTTGAAATAACACACAAGTACGACTCTATCATCTTGAGGAGGTTTTAAAATAAACACAAAACGTTAATGAATACATAATTTTGTTTTTTCGTTTTCCATAATGTTGGAATATTATTTTCATAATTTTTATTAATATATATATATATATAAATATGAGAGAGAGAGAGAGAGAGAAAGAGATAGAGAGTTTAGACTATGGTAGAAACCGTGAAACACAGTGACCAATGGCATAGATAAACAAAAATAAAATTCATCTAATAGAACTTCCTACTACTTCCATGCTCCCCTCACTTTTTCTCATGATTTCCCTTCATTAGCTAAACCCTCTCCTCTTTCCTACATTGAAATAATTTTCTGAACGTCATTCTGAAGAGTGACATTGAGGTGTCATCTTATTTTTAATTTATTCCTCTGTGCCATATATATGTTACAATGTAGATCTCTACTCACATGTGGAATGCTGAGATTCTGTTCATAACTTGTCTGTTAGAGAGAGTGGATCTTGTACTTAACGACGCAAGATTCACTTTCATCAAATTAATCTGCATCACTGGTCAACACAATATTTTTGGCAGGCAAAGTAAGACTGGTTTCTGGGGTTTTCAAGGGCACTGAATCCGAATCTGACATTAGTTTTTTCAAATTGGCTCTAGTTTTGGAGATATCACAGGGGGTCGTTTGTCTGAAATCACCCATTCGCGACCATAGCTAAACGTACAAAAAACGGCTAAATAGTGCATAAATGTCAGATATTGATTTTTATGATAATCTTAAATCACAAAGACAGTGTAAAATCTCAATCTAACAAGTTAAGTTAGATATAACATCATTTCATTTATCTTATAACTGAGCACTTTTCATAGATTTCGAGGATATACAAAAAATTTGCTAAAAATTTGCTGAATTTTAATTCTCCAAGTGAAAAAAAAACATTTACATAATCAGTTATATATCATAAATTAATGCAAAGCATTATACACTAGATTCTTAGTTACAATGAACACACAAAACAATATTTTATTCACAAAACTAAAATTGATGTTTATACGATTTTCGCTTGTGAGCAACTTTTGGGCAGTCTCTCAAAAGGTTCCAGCAGTAGTCTGCCATCATGTGCTCATCCCATTTGCCTTGATACCTCTCTTCCATTGTTTTGATGTCTTGATGGAATCTCTCTCCCTGCTCCTCACTGTAATCACCAAGATTACCAGGAAATATGTCGAGGTGGCTAAACAAGAAATGAACTTTAATGCTCATATTTGCCCCTAGTTTTCCGTATGCAGTAAGCATCTTACGGACCAATTGCTTGTAATTGTCAGCTTTGTGATTTCCCAAAAAGTTTGTCACTACATCTGTGAAGGACACCCAAGCATTTAACTCAACCGTGTTCATATGATTAGTGAAGTCAGAATCCCTCATGAGCGTTCGAATCTGAGGTCCATCGAAGATGCCACCTTTAGCTTTTTCGATGGAAAGACCTGAAAATTGCCTGCATATGTACTTGAAGCAATTCCCATCCTTGTTCAACGCCTTAACAAACTGTTCATGAGCCCTAGTTTTATGTGCAATGGAGGGAAGATGATTCTATCCCTGGGTACCAAAGGCTCATTAATGACGTTGGCTGTGCCGACTTCGAGACTTTCTCGTTCTGGCCAGTTCTCCCTTCTCCAGTGCTGGATTCTTGCTCTGCTATCCCACAAACAATGATTGTTAGGCTCTCTCCACACCATTGGTACAGCAAGCTTCAACTTCAGCTTACCGTTGGTCAAACCGCGGAGACTTTCTACACAGGTTTTGCACACCATATGTGGGGCCCAAGACTTGTCTTGGTCACCAAGTATCATATCGAAGTATGCTTTGTACGCCCTCTTAACAAAGTCTGTAATATTCCTCTTTTGTTGTGCCATCATATACTGCCCACAGATGTAACAAAAGACATCCGGTTCATATCTGCAACATCTTCTAGAAGAACTCAGTTTCTCTCTGGAACTCATTTTCAACTGTGGAATTAAAAAGAAAATTCTTAATTACTGTTTAATTTATACTGCAACTATATTTATGGAACATGTTATTAAGTAATTACAGTATATAATTATATAAAAATTCTCCCTGAAATACTTCAATATATACATAATCATTATAATGATTCAATAATATCAGAAAATTATTATTTACTGCTTCTATATTGAAGTATTTCAGGGAGAATTTTAGCAGTTTAGGCTTATTTGGGGCTATCAGTATCTTCTAAACTAGAGCCAATCTGGCAAAACCAATGTTATGTTCGTAATCAGCGACCAACAAAACCCCAGAAAACACTCCTAGATGGTCTGCCAAAGAAAAAAAATAAAAATTTGTTGACCAGTGAATCGGATACGCTTTTGTCATTATTGACACGAGAGTACATTTCAATTTGTAGAGCATTTGGTCTGTTATATTTCTCCACGGAATTTGGCTACTGAGACCTTGAATTGTTTTATAATGCTCACATCCACACTCTCAGAAATTAACATTTTTTTTATCAACCTTGGATGCAGTGCAGTTTGCAAGACTTTTACTCTTGTCACTGCTAACCAATGGCTTTTGCAATTCGGCCAAACATTAATTTTGATTATGTCCATGAGATTGTTTAACAATAGCAAATTCTTAAAATTCTTTAAAATTATGAGATTTTTGCCTTTTCTTTATTTGTATTTTTATTTTATTTATTTATTTTCTAACACGTTCTTCATATTGTTTTTATTAGAATTATCACAGTAAACAAAATCGAACCTCCTCTCCTGAGATATTTCTTTTATTTCTGATATGTAGAGACAAAAAAAAAGAAGAAGACAATCATTGTGAAGTTGCGATAAATGAAAATGCTTATATTGTTTTTCATTGAACAATTTATAAACAACGATATTCATTTTTAAATACATTTCGGTCGATGTACTCTCTCGGCTTTAAGAGAATGGTTCATTTATGCATAATATTATTGTTACTCTACATCTAACATTTTTAATTATTTGTGTAAACTGAAGTTATTGCATATTTTCATCTGGAGCTTTTAACGCTTGGTCTTGAATGAACATTCACACAGTACATAACATGACCGTTTAAAAATGGATTTAAATATACGTCATCATCTTTTTAATCATGAGGTTTTTTTTTCCTCCTACTTTTGTGATTAATAGCATCTTTTACTACAACCTAAATATAAAAATCTGTTTAAGATCGGTGTCTAATGTATCTAAATATGACCTAAGGACAGATGGATATCAAAACTTTAAAAATGAACAGAGTTTAACTTATCAATGTAT
Organism: Euprymna scolopes; assembly: GCF_053919585.1. NCBI lineage: Eukaryota > Metazoa > Mollusca > Cephalopoda > Sepiida > Sepiolidae > Euprymna > Euprymna scolopes. The sequence goes on along the minus strand of NC_136506.1, from coordinate 64,002,882 downwards.
ATTTGCGCATGCATAGAGAAGGCTTTTAAGTTAGTTTACATCTGCCAAGTTCTAATTTTTCCCCCTTAGCAGCTATTTTTACCGGTTAAAAAAACCAAATCAGATTTGTTCCACAGGTCTGAATCCCCTATATGTCGTTTCAAGTCTTTAAACCAAAAATTAAAAGAGTAGTTTGGTAGAGACGGTTCCACACATGCACACACACATGCACACACACACACCCACACACACACAAGTATTATCCACAGACAGATATTTCATCTTCTCAAGACTTACCAGTGTTACTTGTATCCAGACCCAGATTTGAAAGATTTGTAATCAGCTGGTTACACCCAAACGTGATCAGTAGTTAAGTACTGTATATTATATATATCAAATCAAATTAGAAAAAGCAGCAAGCCATGTAAAAAGACAGACGGTTTGTACAAAGTGATTTTAAATCTGGATATTATAGGCACAGCCTCCTCCATGGAGCAGAAATACATATAGGGAATGCTGTCTTTTTTCTATTAATATGAAAGTGACAATGCTATATTCTTTACAGAGTTCCAGCACATATGTTATATCACAAAAGCCGTGTATTCAAATAGAGAAGTGATTGATGGATGGGAGGTCAGAATTTAACCTTTAGTTAATGGAAGTGTTGAAACTGTGTGACTTCTGGAAAAGGGAAGATCCACATCTTTTCAGCTGATAACTCAAGCAAGAGGACACACAACGTGGCTGCTCCATAAAGAGCCCCAGTGTGGATAGAAGAGGGTTGGGGTCTATTATGCATAATGTAAGTGTAAGGACTAGATGTCTCTTTCTCTCTGAAAGGCAGTCCATTATTATTATTAAAATCCAGAGATCTGTCACCCTGTTTGCGAATGTTCCAAGTTATTTGTATTAATAAACATAATAAAAAAATTAAACATCGGCATTCGAGTGATTGTATCTACAAACTACCAAGAACCTGGATTCCCAACGATGACAACAAGTGTGTATCATTGTTTATACACACCACAAACGACTATAACTGCTACATATATACACGCACACACTTTTATTAACAAACTTCTTTATAACAATAACAATCCTAAAAAAATTATATCTTTGTTCCAAGTTTTCTATTTTTTTGTATTCAGTTTCCTTAATTGTAATTTGAGCTTATTGGTGCCAGATATAAAGAAGAAGAAATTCTTGTATTTTTCATAAATTCTCTAAAAAAAAACAATCAAAATTGAATCAATAAAAATGTGTGATGAATTGTTCAAGTGTAACAATTACAAAACTATTTGTTCACTAAAATTTTGGGAAAAAACTGTAACTTTTTTTAGTTAAAATATTTTGAAATGGCCTACATGTTGCATTTGTGTAAAAAAAAAACATTTTTTTGTAGACAAAAAATGTTTTTTTTTTGTTTTGTTTTTTTGATAAATGTCCACCGTTAATTATGGTGAATTATTTCATGTAAAAGTATTAATTATTAGTAATATATATATATATATATATATATATATATATATATATATATATATATATATATATATATATATATATATATATAATTGACATGATAATGTAATAAAGTTCTAATGTAACTTTAATTATTATCTCCCTATCTTTTCTTATATATATATATATATATATATATATATATATACAGGGTGACCCCCCAAAAAAAAGAGGTCATCTAAAATATATACTGTAGAACGGAGAAAAAAAAAAGAAAAAAAAGACCAAAGACCATAGTGTTTTGGTGTGATGTTTTGAATATAATATACTAGTTATGACCAAAGTTTCATTCCATTCGGACAAAACAGTAAGAAATGGGGCCTAATTATAGCTGGGCCCCGTTTTTTATGGGTCACCCTGTATATATATATATATATATATATATATATATATAGGGAGAGAGAGAGAGGAAAGATAGGTGGATAATAAAGTTACATTAAAACTTTATTACATTATCACCATTATCATGTCAATAAGGATGAGATTGATTACAATAAGTAAAAATAAATAAGGAGGGGATTCTTTTCCCTTTTCCTTATTGTAATCACCCTCATCCTTATTGACATGATAATGTAATAATATTCTTATCTAACTTTAATTAGCTCCCTATCTTTTCTTATAAATTGCTCCTCTTAGTCGGGTGGAGCTTCATTTATCCAGACAGGTTAGCCCTTCTCTCTCTCAAAAAAATATCTATTTTGTCAAGTTTTGTTTATTAAATCGTTCTAGTGTTTCCACTTTTTAAGCAGGTTAATAAGTTACTATATGGTTTCATTTTTTTTCTTTTCGAAATGACAAAAGGAAGAAAGCCCATACCTTACCTTGTGTCTAACCTCCTGGAGGCAAATGAAATTAGCCATACTTTCAAAAAAAAAAAAAAAGTGGACGGATTTAATAAGCTAGAGTTATTTGCAATCAATTTGCTTTTCTTTTTCTTTTTCTTTTTTTCGTTAATTATTTCTTACAATAATAGCTAACAACAGAAACGTGCACATCAATTATATATATATATATATATATATATATATATATATATATATATATATATATATATATATATATATATGAGAGAGAGAGAGAGATAGATGGGTAGTTTACTTGAAGAATTGCTAATAAATATGTAAGTGTATAAAGAAGGCTGTTGGCAATACCAGATGGTGAAGTGACGTGACATATGAATAAAAATAGATAAGCGAAGGTTGTATTTAAATTATAAATCTTTCATTTCACGACATACTTTTAGTGTGTTTCCTTTTTGAAATAGAGAGGTATTTCTCGAAATTAACTCTAAGACATTTTACCATCCCGGTTATATTTAACAGCAAGACCATATTTATGGATTTATATGGGAATGATTTTCAAAAACAAATAGATATGTTAAGATTTATGATTTAAATGTTAAGATTTATAATTTTAATATTAAAATTTATGATTTAAATGTTAAGATTTATGATTTTAATGTAACCTTCATTTGATTTTGTTTGTACATCACGTGACTTCATCGTCTCGGTATCCTACATTGCTAACATCCTTCTTATGCATTTAGATGTACACATATATATTCGGATTTCTATAATACGTGTCTACATAATTAGAGTTAAAAAAAAAAATGAATAAAAATTTATATAGAGAGCTCAATAACGTTTGTAAGAGCAATATATATCATTCACAGGTGATGCTATACAGCAATAAAATAAGTAGTCACCTTATGCAATCAATAATTATATTTTATTGTCAAATAATTAACAAAGTGGAACAAGCTATGTAAAAGGATAAGAGATATTGCATCTACATACCGTCTGAATGTTTGTGCAAGGCGATTTTAAACCTTGATAAGATAGCAGAGACAAGGTCATTCATTTTGTAGTGGTGTGATTCAATTCTTGTTTTAATGATGACAACGCAACTAAACTTTGAAGAAAGAAAATGCGATCAGAATAAACGCCATTTTAAGAACACTACATGTCAGTTCAGTAATATGATGTTTGTAATTTTAAACAAATTTTGAAAATGGAATTAATTTTGATAGACGCCTATTTTACAGCAATGCAAAGTATGTATATATTTTTAGGTTGGATTATTAATTCCACACACATATATATTGTCGGATTTTTAGCCGATAAAATGGGGGTTGGTTGGACGGCTTAGGCAACTCATAGCACTAAAACCCGAACTCGATGTAAAAGGGGAAAAACAAAGAAATCGCCTCATTGTGTGGTAATTCCTTCACGACTTTTGGGTAAACTTATCGAATTGCCTCGTTGCTTACAACGACAACTCGTCCTTGTAATTGTAACAAAAAAAATAAACCGTCAGTGACGAACAAATTAAAACACACTAACTATGGATCGACTATATGGGTGTTCTTATAATCTTATGAAAATGTTGTCTCATCAAATCCACATGGACGGACAACATATCGACGCTATAAAGTCAGTCGATCAAACAGTAATCGATTTCTTGCTTGAACGACCACCACACTGAATTCTATCGTTTCACCCCTCCACATCGAGTTCTGGTAAGTAAAAAAATTACTAATATATATATATATATATATATATGTAAACAATCAAGGCAATGGGAATGAAATATCGACCCGATACAAACAAGTGTAAACTTCAACTATTTGTATATTAATATATTAATTTATTTATTTCCTCTGATGAGAAGAATAGCATTATTTGAAACTCCGCGGAATAAGGATTTTTTGAAAATCGATTTTGGAGTATTCTGTTTAATTTGCTGATTATGGCATTAAATATGATTTTATATATATATATATATATATATATATATATATATATATATATATATATATATATATATATATATATATATGAGAGAGAGAGAGAGATTATTTGAGATTCTGACACTATACATTCATAGTAAGTAAAAAAATGAAATATCTGTTGATATCAATTTTTCCTTAATTTTACTTGAACAGCGTTTATGTATTTCTTATGGATTATAACTTCAGTCACAGTAACTGTAGTTACTGCCAAGTTTACGAATGGTTAAATATAAGTCGCAAATATGCCCATCGCTTCTTGTACACAAAGTCAATACTGCTATTTCTCTGTTTTATCAATGTTGGAATATCTTGTGGCTTCTACATTGTTTGGGGTTATTTTCGGTTCTATGTAAGCATTTCTTGCGGAATGTAGCCATAATTTGACATGTTGAATGAGGACGGAAAAGCAAAGGAGCAGAATTGAGTTAAAGCTTCCATCACAAATGTTTTAGAAAAATAGAGATGATACGATCCTGTATGTCTGCAAACTATCCATTTAGAAAGTGTGAAAATATGTTTTATGATAATTTTGTTTACACATGCAATTCAGTAACGTGTCTACAAAGATACCGCACATCTAATACCTAAGTCGACCGTAGTTGAGGAAAAGTTGAAGCTCCTCTTTCATTGAGATATGGGTGTAACAGAGAATGGCGGCTGTATGCAAACGTCGAGCCGTGCGCGAATTGACGTCACAAGAAGGAAAAAGAAAAGGACTATAAAAAAGAATGTGTGCACAGACCAGATAAAGTTTGAGAGGAAAGAGGTCAGAGAGAAAGAGCACAATCACGTTTTATTCGGAAAAGTACACAGAAATAAATGTTATTGTTACAAACATATAAAAGGAGTCGAGTTATTACTTGTCCTATGTTCCTTGCGACATACTCTGCTACAACGTGTTGGTCTACATGTGTAAATATGTTAATGTGTGTGTAAACGTGTGTAATGGTACATGGAAAAAGGCAGTATTTATTGCTCTGTCGCAATCCACACCTTATAATGCTGAGTGTTTATCAAGTACCATTTTTTTTTAAACCTTTGGTATAACTCGACCAGGGATTGAACCCTAGTCTCACATCCCATTAGCAAACACTCTAATCATTACGCCAAAAGTCCCGATCAACATTTAACATAGATCATATAAATTCATTTAAGGGTGACGGTAGCTTAGTGGTTAACGACACTGAATGCAAACTCAGATGTGGCAAGTTCAAATCTAGTTCGTTCCACGGAAACACTTTCATCGAACTCACATTTGACCTTGTGCCTAACATCGTGAAGAAAAGTTAAATAAATGATAAAGGGATTTACTCCTCTAGATCAGCCGTGTTCTGCTCAAGCATATTAACAAGTTAACCTTGTGAAGAATTTGGATGACACATATAGAACATAATCCTGACTTGGTGCCGCCAGTTTTCTAAACAGCGTTTATGTTAACCAACTGCGTCCATTTATTTTTTTTTCGGCATCCTGTGTGCCATGTTCATCGATACAAGAAGAACGCATTAACAATAGTTGCCAAATCGATTATCGGAATTATTTTATTCCAACACGTGTGTAGCTAAAAAAAAAAAATGAATATCAAATATTCATCTTTTATAAAGTTTCGTTGATTAACTTAATTGTAACTTTCTTATAGAAAATAGAAATTGGATTAGAACACTGTGGGATCTAACTTCGGCGGCACCTCAATTTTAATGGTTAATATGAAAATGATAACTGGCTTGTTGCCAGAGTCACTAAAATAATGCAGCTCACAATCACTGGACGTTTTCTCAGATTTTCTCTCTTTTTTTACTTCGCTTGATATTTACCTCTCTCCAACCGCGGAAAGATGTGACACAAGGTCGGAAAATGGGAATTGTAGACCAACACACTAGAAGTGGTGCTCCACAAAAAATTCCTGAGTAGCCTTGTTATTATTCCCAGTAGGACCGCCACCGACGGTTAGTAATTAACTATTACATTCTCAAAGAGATGGACCACTTGGGCTACCCAGAATCATACATCAGACTGAAGCCATTATTTCCTTCCTTCTTACTGCAGGAAGATGTGACACAAGGTCGGACGGTGGGGTTAAGTTAAGCCAGTGCCCCTAAATGAGGAGCACACTGGTCTATTAAAAATTGCCTGAGCAGCACCAGTAGGGTGGTTAATGTTAAACTAATACCTTCTCAAAGAGAGATGGTAAAGTCTTAAGAAAGGACTACTTAGAACCCGAGGGAAGCCGATATTTATTCATCAATATTATGATACACACATGAAATGCGGCACACGTTCCCCCCCCCCAAAAAAAAAGGGTACAGAGGAGTAACTGGACCTAATATTATTTAACTTAACTGGTCGCAATCACCAAACAAAATCTCTCCATGACCTACTTAAAACTGACTGAGTGAAGCCGTTGCAAGTCCGATTTTAAACATTAAATACTCAGTTCATTCTCTTTAACCAATGAAAATACAGATACTTCTAGTTGCGTTGAATTTGTTTATTGCCAGTCGTTTTCTTTTTCTTTTTCTTCTAGGTCGTAAGTTCAATCCTCACTAGTACCCTATAATTTCCACATTTTTTTAATTTTTAACCTACATGCCGAACAAAGACCGTTTTGTAGCGAAGATGAGGCAAGTCAGAGCCGCTACCACTCTTCGATCTCAGTTAAGACTCATTGTATCCACCACAATTTCTTTTCACGCCTCCTAAATGGAAAGTTCGCAAATAAACAGGATCGTATCTTACAAGTTTTTTACGTTTCCGTCGGAAGCAGTTACTTAACTGTTCTTCTTCAGCATTTCAGAAATCATGTTTATAATTAAACAAACAAACAAACAAACAAAAAAAAAATGGCAAAATTCACCTTTCGTCTTTCTTTGTTTACAAAGCCATTTGGCGGAAGTGACGTCCGACATATTTTTAGCTACGGATGACCAAAACTGTATAGAATGTACTTTTTTTTTCTTTTTAGAAGTTTTATTCAAACAGTCTTTATTTGAACTTAATGGGTATATATATATATATATATATATATATATATATATATATATATATATATATATATATATATATATATGAACTGTTTTATTCTTTTTATCAAACAAAAATAGAACTTTTATAATGAAATATGTATTATGAACTGTTTTCCAAACATCAAAATGTTTAAATTAAAGTTAGTTTTATTAAAAAAAAGAAAAAAAAGAGGTGTTTTTTTTTTCTTTTCGAGATATTTTTTTTTCTCAATTTATCACTTTGAAATTTTATCCAACAATAAAAAGATAAACCAATTTACAATTAAAAAAAATACAAAATTTATTTTTCGAAATGAAATTTTTGTAACGTGATTTTTCTAACGTGACTTAAGTTTTCGAAATTGATGGCAGTTTTGCAGCTAAGCCTGGCAAACTAGTTAATTTTAAAATTTCGATATCGACTTTTTATAATAAAAGTTAGGTAAACGTTCATAAACATATTAATGTAGAAAAAACAGTTCATAAATAAAAAAAAAACCCCATTAAGTTCAAATAAAGACTGTTTGAATAAAACTTCTAAAAAAAAAGGTTCATTCTATATAGTTTTGGTCATCCGTAGCTAAAAATATGTAGGACGTCACTTCCGCCAAATGGCTTTGTAAACAAAGGAAGACGAAAGGTGAATTTTACCAAAAATTTCTTTCCTTTTTTAAAGATCTGCTTTTTCTTAACAAAATAGCGTGTATTCATGCGCCATTTTTTGTAGATTCCTTCCAATTCAATAATCAGTTAACTTGTACTGTCAGCATATTTTCTGTTAAGTTCTTTAAAAAATCTTCCAAACGGATGACCAATTCTGTAAAACTGGTGTTGCTAGAAATTTGCTTAAAAGATTTCAATTTTTAACCATAATCGATACTCGATTATTCCTTTCTCTGGTGATCATTAACGATCGCTTGAATTCTAGTTCGACTCAAAAAAGTGAATGCGACTGTGATTAGAATAGACCTGTTATAGCACTAACTAAACCAAAAGAGGTTTAAAAAAATATTGAAAATTTTGCTTCTTGGTAAAAATAATTCTTGAACAACGAATGATGCTTATTTGTTCTCTACAGTTTTATTTCAGGTTTGTGACGTCATTTGAAATTATTACTTGTCATGTGATGGGAAATTTTCTTCCAGTTGTTTTTTTTTTTTTTTTTTTTTTTCAAAACTAAAATGTGAAAAAGAAAATGCCTAAAATATATATAGGTTTCGTTCTGTATTTAATTTTTTTAATTCTAATATTTTAAAAAATTGAACTGTACTTATCGCTTGTTTTTTTTGTTAACCAATAATTATCTTTGATTTACAATATATCAAGAATATAATATATATGTCGTTATGCTTACAATTTCTTTGAATTTGTATATAAAAAATATAAAACCTTGTAAAAACATTTAACCTCAAACAAAATATAGCAAAAAAAAGAAAAAAGAAGACCAAAAAAAGCTGCCCTGGTCCATTTGAAGATCTAATCGAAAAATAAAAGTATACATCCCCCCCCCCATAAAAACGACAAAAAGATTGACTTCAGACGCCATATTTACCGTATTTTTTCGACATCATGGACGCTATTTTTCCAAGTCCAACAAAGATATTGTTCGACTTTATAATTTATCGGTTTCTTATTCGTTCTAACGCATGAACAAAAGATCTTCCTGTTACGTGGATATATAAAAAGCGGACTTATCAAATTATTATAACTATCTGATCTAAAAAAATTAAAAAAACAAACGTTAACAGAACTGGTCTAGATAGAGAAAAACATTCAAGTCACGTATTTTATTTCGTGACCAATAGCTAAATCAGCGAACAATTAGCTGTCTTATAGTCACGTGATCTGGTATGCCTTGATCATCAATGATCTTGTTTTTTTTTAAGCTCTATGCAAGGAAAGTTTATATGAAGGAAAGTTAGTTGAGCGTGGAATGAACTCCCATCCACATTTGAATAAAATGTATGAAATAATCGAAAGGGAAAGCATATGTGACAAATGAGTGTCCAACGTTTTTCATCTTTGTATTGACAAGGATTTTAAAACAATTCGCAACCTTAATCAAATAATTAAAGGGTATGGAGAGGGGTAGTACGTTTCCAAGTTGGTATACAAGGGTGTCCTTGGCTAGTTTCCCATGCAACCCAGCACTATGTGATACCCAAAATATAACCTCTCTGGAGTGAATGACCGTCTGTACATAGTGAAGGGCCACATCCTTCTCAAATCTGTTAATCTGTTAATCTGGGCATAGACATAACACAGTGGATCAAGAACGGTAAACCTTAACCACGAATCATGTTATTCCAGGTCAGCAACAAAAGACAATAAAGAAACTAGATTAACTGAATATACATTTACTAATAGTTTATTGGGATGACAGTTTTGCAGAGCGAGTAATACCTTTCCGTGTTGGCCTCTATGATATTCTCAACTGGTCTTCATGTATCCCAACCACATCCTATTTTAAGATTACCCTGTTAATATACATGGACATAGAACACGGCGGATCTAGAGGAGTAAACCTTGACTATAAATTCTGATATTCTACGAGTAGCAGTAGTTCTAGTTGCACTCATCAACAACCTGATGATCTGATTCTAAGTGCAGCATGGCTTCACAGATGGTCATAAATAGGGAGGCATAACTGCTCCAGTTAGTGGAGTACTATCATCTATATGCATAGTATCATCTATATGCATAGTATCGGCTATATGCATAGTATCGGCTATATGCGTAGTATCGTCTATATGCAGGTTTAGTATGCTTCATCCTTAAGAAAAAATGCTTTACCATAAATTAATGGGTGACCTCCTTTACTCTACCAAAACAAAAGAATTATTGAAACAAATATTGGTAGGTACTTTTTAGCGATTTTTTTTTTTTTCAAATATGCCCCTCCCAAAACTGTAGATTATTAAGAAATGAAACATTTTATTTAATAAATCCCGGGAACTATATGTGGGAGAACGGCGACACCTGCCTAAAAAACGGCCACATCGAAAGTATTGAAAGTTCGCAAATATACAGGATCGTACACTTACCATTTTAAAAATCATTTATGTAGGAAGCACTTATTCAATTGCTCCTCTTCAGCACTAAAAGAAATCCTGTTTACAGTTAAACAGAAACTTTTTCTTTTCTTTTTTATTATCTGCTTTTTCTTAGCAAAATAGCGTGTATTTCGGCATCATTGTTTCTGGTTGATTGCTTCCAATGTACAAATTAGTCGATTTTTACTCCCAATAAAGTTGCTATTATTTATGATCTTTAAGAAATCTTCTGAATGGATAACCAATTTCGTAGAATTGATATTGTTAGAATTTTGTTTATTTTGAAGAGTCCATCTCTTAACCAAAAGCAATACTCGATTATTCCCTTATATGGCAACCATTAACGCGCGTTTGAATTTCGTATAGTATATATTCTTCATAACGGATAGAATCAAACTCTTCCTTCAGAATATAAGATGTTTTATTTTTTGTTGTAATTAGGAATTCCAATGACAAGGTTACCTCCGAAAAATGCTACAACCGTTAACAAAATTCACAATTCTTTTGAGAATTCAACCAAATTTGCTACAAATAAACTTTAGTCTGTGCTTGACTTGTCCACCATATTTCAGTTTTGAATACCCAACAGTTTTCGTTTTATTGCTATTTTATAATATATGGGATAACTTTGGTGACCGTCTCATCAGTAGATGGTATGAATCTAAGCGGGACACCCATGTATTTTATCTATAGGATATCTAAGAAATATTGATCTAAACAATCCCATTTTTTAACTGAAGCGCGCCATTGCAGTCTAAATCCAAACAATTTCAAGAGAGTAATGTGTACAAATATTAGAGCATTAATAAATCCAAGTCGAGAGAGCAAGACGGTCAGAGTAAAGCCAATGTCTAACGGCGGATATCGGTTTGGTTGTACATGTCTGAGCGGTTATGCGTATTCAAAGTACAGTCACACCATAGCTGTATGCAGTTTTAAATAAAGGGCTGGAGAGCGGATAACAAAGGTCTTGCTGAGTGATGTGACGACACCCTCATACTTCTTGACAATTTTCAACGCATGCTTCATCCAACGCAAATTGTTGCTGAAAAAAATGCCCAACTAACGTTCACAACACAAACTTCTTGACAAGCGTGTGGTGGAAGAAGTAACTGTTCCAGACTGATGATGCGAATTCTAAGTGACATTACACCATAGCTGTGTACTGTATAAGTCCATCGATCAACTGGATGATTCATCTTTCCAAAAGGAGCAGGGAAGGCTGGGGGGGGGCACGCTGTGATCAGTTTTGTAAAGAGATCAGTAGTTGTAGTTGTTTCCAGGCGATCAATGTTCTAAGCAAGATAAGGGTTCAGATTGATGAGGTGGGCTTAATGTGGCTGCATCATAGCTGTATGCAGTTTTAAATAAATGGCTGAATAGCGCCACTGATATGTAAGGGGCTAAGTGGGGAGTTGTGCAGCAAGATACTTGTTCACATTACATTTAAATCTATGTACAGTCAGAAAAGCAGGAAGCAAGAAGGGAATTCCAAAAGTGAGCAGTTTGAAGAAAGAAGCTATTCGAGTAGAAACCTTCCAGCATACGGTGACCTTTACAGTGAAGAGGTGGGATCTTGCTGACTGACGAGTTGATCGAGACTATTTACATAGAGGAAACATCAGTGGTATAGAAGCACATTCTATTGTAGCATTTGTAAAAGACGATCAAGGATGTAACATTGTAGCGATGGGACGGAGACTGCGGCTTGTTAGTGTGGGATCTGTTAGATTAGAGACTCTTTTGATAGCCATGATATATATATATTAGAAGGGGAGGCTAGTGGTTGGTGCACCAGTCAAGATGTGATAATAACATTTCATGCATGGGCGAATAGTGACTTTGTAGCGATATAGGATACTGGTAGACGTAAGAAGGTTAGGCTGTCATTCAGATAGCGTCCAGCGACCCATAACATTATAACAAGCTTGAGTTAAAGTCGGCTAGCACAATGTTTTAATGCAACAATATAATTGTTTCGATTTTATTTGTTTTCTCATGAGGATAAGAATGCCAGGTCCAAGGTTATCCTTGTCTCACACTAGCTAAGCTTTTTTCAGTCGACTTGTTTTGTTCACGTTTCACGTCGACAATTAAGAATGTTATAGCTTAATGCTTTAATGTTTAATTACACACACACACACACACACAGGTATATATATGTAGAGAGAGAGAGATACACACACATATATATACTCTTATATATATATATATACTCTCTCATATATATATATATATACTCTCTCATATATATATATATATATATATATATATATATATAATTTTAGAGTGTATATATATATATATATATATATAAATATATATATATATATATATATATACAGTTGTGCCCGATATTATTCATACCCCCCCTTGAAAATTGAGTTTATTAGGTGTAACTTTGTTAGAATTTATTGTTTACGTCCATATTGATACATATTCTTAATAAACCTCTTCTGATCATGTTCGTCATTTTAAAATCTCGGGATACTTGTAATAAAAGAAATATACAGCTATTTATAAAATCTGCAATGTTCAAAAATAATCATACCCCCTTATTTTCTCAGTATTAATCGAGTTTCTGACTGTTTGTTTCCTGTTTGATTCTTATTTTGAATGCTTTTATACAACCTTTGATTAATTTCATTTCGTTTTTTGCATTTTTCAGAAATTAAAATGATATCAACTGAAAACCAATAAAAGAATAAAAATTATTAGAATGGGGAAGAAAAAAGAGCTTAGTAATGATCTTAGGACTAAAATTGCGAATTCACATAAGGATGGTTTAGGTTAAAAGTCAATTTCCAAGAAATTTGAGGTCCCTACAGCAACAGTACAGAGCATCATCAAAAAATTCCAGAGCCACCACACAACAAACAACTTGATTGGTAGAGGAAGGAAAAGGAAACTGTCTGCTAGAGCCACCAGGAATATTGTAAGAAGTGTTAATGCAAATCCAACCACCACTACTAAGGACATTTTAGAAAATCTGGAGTCTTCTGGCATAAAAATATCAAGGCAAACATTGCAAAGGACTCTGCATGAAAATGGTCTGAAAGGAAGAAGACCAAGAAGGACTCCATTGCACACCGGAAAACACCTTGCAGCACGTCTAAAGTTTACTAGGAACCATGTGAATTCTCCAGAGTCCGTTTTCTCAAGTATTTTGTGGACTCACGAAACAAAAATTGAATTGTTTGGCCATATGGATGCTTCTTACGTTTGGAGGAAGAAAGGAGAAGCTTACAACCCAAAGAACACCATACCCACGGTGAAACATGGTGGTGGTAGCCTAATGTTTTGGGGCTCCTTTTCGGCTAGTGGTCCAGGTAGTTTGGTCAAGATAGATGGAACCATGAAGAAGGAGCAATATTTGGAGATACTCCAGAAAAACATTAGACAGGATGCGGAGAAGCTCCATTTAGGACCAAACTGGGTCCTTCAACAGGATAATGATCCAAAACATACTGCCAAAATAGTCAAGAAATGGTTTGAGGATAATCAAATTAATGTTTTGGAATGGCCTAGCCAGAGTCCCGATCTGAACCCTATCGAAAACCTCTGGCACATATTGAAAACTGAGGTTAAAAAGCGGAAACCTAGAAATTTGAGGGATTTGGAGAACTACTGCATTGAAGAATGGTCAAAAATCAGTGTTGATGCTTGTAAAAACCTTGTTGATAAATATCCAAAACGGTTACAGGCAGTTATTAAGAATAAAGGGCATGCTATTGACTATTAGTAAGAGAGGTATGAATAATTTTGAACTAGTGCCATTATTGTTTTTCTTTGTATAATGTTTCAAACATGCATAATTTATTTATTTGTTGAGTTTAAATTAAATGCTTATGCTTGATTTATTGTTTGAAATCCCTTTAATATTGTCTACCTTCTGGTTTGAGCAATAATCTTATAGAAATCTCCAAGATCCGAGGGGTATGAATAATATCGGGCACAAGTGTATATATACAAACACAACCGATAATAAAATGCATTTAGTTTTAATAATTTAGTGTTATACCAACGCTAAGTATATTTGGTAATCAGTTATTAATATAGCTTTATCTGTCATGATATTATTTGCCCAAGATTTGCTATCCTTTTTTCAGTTCTGTCGCGATTTGAAGACATTTTTATTTTTCTTAAATCTTTAGTGCATTTTTGACATTGGAAAGTTTTTAGTGTCCCACAATGAAACAGACTTCGGAGGGACATGATAATCAAAGGTCTTAGTAGCGAGGCGTTATGTCCAGTTTCATCGTATAAACACCAAAATTCTTTAATTTTTATCGCAAAATAAATGATTCTTTGGAATTCGTATTATTTGGATTCTTCAGACTATTGTTCTCATCTTAGTCATTTTCACTACGTTTCGGTCGTTGTAACCTTCGACCTTCTTCATGTGTATCTTGTCGAACTCGGGAATTTAAATAAAATTTCGAACGAAACATTTTATTTACTTCACAGCATGCTCTCGTTCCGTCAGCCATGACAGGATAAAGTAATTCGCATTTGTGTTTTTCGTAAATATGAAACGTAATATCTTATTTGGAACCTTCCAGAAATATTAATTGTATATTTTTATGCAATTAATGTATTACTACAAGTGAAAGTTATTACAAGTTACTCTCTACTCCTCAACACAAACATCATTGTTTTTATCATTGTTACACATCCGGATTTCAATAAATATTTATTATTAACGGCGAGTTTTTCTTATTTTAGTTAAAACTATCTACTTACTCAATTCAACCTAATAAAAAAAAATACAGAAAAATTTTATGATATACAAATCTGTCACGGAACGAAAATGTCAAATTCCAAAAATCACATTAGTTAATCGAGTAGTGTTTTTATATGTAAAATATCTTTGTTTTTACGATTTTTAGCGATTAATAGCAAATTGTAGCCATTACAAAGCTGATTTTGATCTCTATTTCTGGAAAGGTTGTTAAGGTGAGGTGTGATCCTGGCATAGGTGCGCCAACACCAAAGTTTTGTTGATCTTTGAAACACAACTTGGGCGGAGAACGATTTCTAGAGAAACTTGTCGGAAGACATTTGGTACTTGCGGCATGGGACTACGTTTAGTCGCCAAAAACATGACACTGAGTGACATCCATTGTACATACAGCCATGTTAGGAGCATATGTCCGTAAAGCTGTATGAAGTTTACTGATTCTCAATGCAAAATCAAAGAATGGATGAAATGCCAGGAAGATGTAACTTATATATAGTATATAAAACCGTAGAGGCTTATGAAGTTTCTCGATTTAAATGTAATGTCAACAAACACTTTGTTGTACAACTACCCACATAGAATACTCATGTAGATATGGCCACTAATTTATAGTAGCAATATTTCTTGTTTTGTGGTGAATCAAAGATTTTTTAAAGTGTTTTATACCTATTTTTTAAATGTGAATGCCAATGATTCCCGACTAAAACGATTTATTTCGCATTCGACAAATAACAAATATAGGTTCAGGGAAAACTTCAAGCACATAAATTATAAATGTTAATAATATTTTGATATTTCGACCAGTCTTCTGTTCTTTATCAAAAATATATGTGCTTCTTGGTAAAAACAAAACAAACAAACAAACAACATTTATAATCAACAACACATCATATACCTTTACGAATCTTTTCCACTGCAACTTTTTCCCTTTCATTTCGTTATTCTTTTGTAAATTTTTTTGTTTCTTGGCTATAAACAACACATATTAATGGTTTTTATATGACGCTTTTTTACTTTCACGGCTTCAGCGAATTTACGTAGAATGATATGTTTCAGTTACAAAGAATGTTTTTGTTTTTATAGTTTACCATGTCTAACAGTCACTCTAACAAGTGTTAGAGTTCATTCTTATTAGAAAAAAGAAAAATCTTTGTATCTTACTTATCCGTCATGGAACGAAAATGTCATATTCCAAAATTCACATAAATTGATCAAGTATATATATATATATATATATATATATATATATATACATATATATATATATAATATATGTACGTATATATATAATATATATGTACGTATATATATATGAACGTATATATATAATATATATATGTACGTATATATATATAATATATAAATGTACGTATATATATATAATATATACATGTACGTATATATATATATAATATATACATGTACGTATATATATATAATATATACATGTACGTATATATATATAATATATACATGTACGTATATATATATATAATATATATATACGTATATGTATAATATGTATATATGTACGTATATATATAATATATATGTATGTACGTATATATATAATATATATATAATATACATAATATATATAATATATATATGTACGTATATATATAATATATATAATATATATATAATATATATATAATATATAATATATATATATTATATATATATTATATATATAATATATATAGTATATATAATATATATAATATATATAATATATATATAATATATAATATATATAATATATATATAATATATATAATATATATAATATATATAATATATATATAATATATATAATATATATATAATATATAATATATATAATATATATAACACACATATATATAATATATATATAATATATGTATGTATAATATAATATATATAATATATATATAATATATATAATATAGATATAATATATATAATATATATAATATATGTATATAATATTATATATATAATATATATATAATATAATATATATATAATATAATACATATATAATATAATACATATATAATATATATATAATACAATATATATATAATATAATGTATATATATATATATATATATATATATATATATATATATATATATATATATATATATAATATAATATAATATAATATATAATATACAGCCGTGGTTAAAATCATAAGACCACTTAAGAAAGTAAGCGTTTACGCATATTATCGAATTTTTAATCAAACAAATCGTTGAAACCATTGCCAAAAGGGAAAATATGAGGGGGAAAAATGAAATCTGCTTCATTAGAAACCTTTACACTGATCTAATAATTATTTTTTTAAAAATGAACATTTTCACCTGGTCAAAATGA
>NC_136506.1:63965434-63980434 GCF_053919585.1 Euprymna scolopes | reverse complement strand
TAGATATGAAAATATTAATTTCAAAATTTCAACCTAATAATAATATTTACAACTAATTTTTGTTTTTATTAATCAACAATTATTATATTTATTTTTGTTAATTTACTTTTTATTTTATTTTTTCATGAACCATCTTGGAAGTCTTTAGTTATCTATCATGTCTTTTTCTAGTAAAAAAAAGATCCATGATTAAATGTCTGCAGTCATTTAATTTCTCCATATAAATATTTGGTCCTCTTTAAGAAAGGGCTTCCAGAGCCCCTCATCATCACTCACAGAGACCCAGCGGTCCATGGAGCCCATTTTGTGAAACCCTGATTTACATTATAAACAAATATCCAAAATGCCGAAACAATCTTCTTTTTCTTATAATCTCTTGTCAAAAAAGCTCAAATCATCGCAACATATTTTATAACCCATGGATTTTTTTCTTAATTATTTATATTTGTACAATTTATCAACATTTTGAAGGTTTTTGTAATTGTATAAAAAAAAAATTCTGGGTAGGATTTTCACGGAGGGAAAAGAGGATTCTTTTTTTTTTTTTTTTTGTTCACCTGATATATCAAGGATATTTTAGAGTTGCTTCGTTTGTTTTTGGCGTTTTTTAAAATTTCGTTTTCTCTTTGCTAACAAATATTCAAGCACCATTCTTGTCGATACTTTATTTTTCCAATCGATTAAGTTTTTGGTTAATTAATCGACAAATATAGAAAACAATGTGTCTGCGTGGAGAGTGTAGTTCTAGTTATGTTAGACGTTAGATATCAGCTAGGTACACTTTTTATGATCGGCAATACCGTGAAACTGCAATCAAGTGTTAACCTAATACAATTTATTATCATGTATTATTGCCATAGCTCTATCCGTAAGGATATCGAGGCCTTTGTTGTTACATCTGCTGTCTTCATTCGGTCCGGTTGCTTTGTAAAGGACAAAACAAAATTCCGCAATAAATATAGAAATAAATTATGGCCCTCTTGCAGTTTATATCAACAAAAATATTAGGAAAATACTGGAACATATTTTGAGGTTCACCGCCTATAAGAATGAAATTTGATTGGCTATTGAAAATGACGTAATTATTGTAAAATAATTTTAAAATTAAAATTAAATAATATTGAAATTGACGTAACACGTAATAAAATTAAATTAAAAGAATATTAGAAAACAATATTTTTTATTAAATGATTGTTATTAAATACAGAAACAAATAAATAAACATATATATATTTTTTTAACACAGGAATCACCACGTATCAAGGCCAGGAGGCCACTCGAGGGTAAGATTAATGGGTATACATTAGTCAATGTGATTATAGTGTAGTAAACATAAGTAGTGGGAATTTGTAAATTGGATTACTTAGATGGACGGTTCATCAAGAACTTGTTTACATTGGACTTGAAGACAATCAGATTGTAGTCAGCTGGAAAGCAGGCAATCGGAAGAGAGTTCCACAGGCGTGCAGTTCTAAGAAAGAAGTTTTGTTCAGGGAATCTATATTTTGATTTAGGCAAAGATAAAGAGTGTGGGAAATTATTGATAGTGGTTTTGGCTAGACAAGTGTTTTTCGTGCAAGTTTGGCGAAGGGTTGCTATAGATTGAAGCTAAGATAATTAGAAATAATATTGTTCTCAGATACGAGGAAATACCTAAGTCAATTTCCTTCTTCTGTCACACAAATGTCAACGAATGTGAATTGAACATTCCTTCGTCTGTCCCAGACAAATTTTTGTAACAACACATGGGTTATTTCCCAAGCTTCACACTTATTGGAGTTACGGATCAACCCCATTGATGTGGCCATATGGACTTCATCTCTCAACAACCATTCGATAACATTTAAAAAATCCAATTTTCGTGAATGTCTTTCGTGCGGCGTTTATATATAATCAACAATTTGTTCCTTGTGCAATGTCGATTTTTGTTTTTTTTTAATGATTTTATGAGATCTGCTGATTTTTTTTCCTGATTTTAAAATAAATTAAATTGTTTAACTTGCAATAGCCAATCAAATTGCTTTACTTAAATATAACTTTTTTGAAAAAACTTTTACAAACTTCTTTCAAAATAATTATATTTTTATAATAACAATTATCATTAAATAATTAATAACTAAACAATAATTAAATTCTTTTAAACCCATTTTAAATTTTAAATTCTTTTACAATAATTACGTCAATCTCAATAGCCAATCAAATTACATTCTTACAGACGATGTACTCCCAATAATGTCCCAGTACTTTTCCTCATATTTTTGTTTATCTAAACTACAAGACAGCCTAAATAATAATTATCTACGAGATTGGAATCTAAAAAGCATCCACACAAAAAAAGAAAAAATCGGACTATTTTCTTTCCGTTTTGAGTTTTTAAACCTTCCAGTCCTGTGGATAATTATCATCCGTTAATTTATAATGCAGAACGTGTCCACACAAAACACGGATGTCCTTTACTCTCAAAACACATTGTTCACTATATAGTAATACAGATAAGCCTGATGACCGATGAGAAGATGGCAGCGATTATCCTTGTTCTTGGGCCAGATTTATTACTTACGTTAAAACCTCTGGTATATGTGGCGTATCTCTTTATCACTGTAGAAAAAAAAGTAAATTAGAATGCTCAATTGTAAACCAAGAGCATGATATATATTTTATTTGTATATAACATAATAATTTTATCTGGTGAGACCTGTGGTTTGCTACTAGATCATCAACTAGTAACAAGTCAAGAAACAGATGTCCGAAAATAAGTGCTCTTTTTCGTCTTGAGTGCTTTTTCATCCCCAGTTGATGACTGGTTTGACCCTTTCTTTCTGATCTCCTAGCAAGTTGGTGCTCAATTCGCGAAACTCGGGTCTCGTGCGATGAAATTAGGATAGAATAGTGTATATATATATATATATATATATATATATATATATATATATATATATATATATATATATATATGCAATGAATATGTTTATGTGAAATAGGTTTTATTTTATTCATCTTACATTCCGGGAAATTCATTAGTATCTGTTCTGATGCTACACTTAAATTGATTTGTCCTTAATCAATAGAGGGGAAACCTACTTCCAGAGTACCCCTTTTGGGGGAGCTGGTTTTCTCCCACATTAAAAACGACCTTGTGTCACATTTTGTTTATTGGGGAAGCAAATAAATACCATATGTGTGTGTGTACTTTCCTTTAAAGATATCACGTTAATAGAAATAGGTAGAAAGTTTCTGAAAATTAGTAAATAATTGGGTGTCTACTCTTATTAACGTGGTATCTTTAAAGGAAAAATTATAGCTCTAGTGTTCCATTATTGAGCTATCTAAATACGTTATGTATTCATATGTAAAATCATTGTCCCAAGTAGTTAAATTACATATAAACATGTGTGTATGTGTGTGAAAAGCAACAGTAAAAAAGCTATTATTAAATCACTAAGAGCGAGAGAAACAAAAATAATTTTTAAAACATTAATACCTGAATAGAATTAATAAAGGTGGAAAAATGTTGACATTTATATTTTATATTTTTTACCGGTTTTCAGAAGACGAATCAAGAAGTTATCAAACTGGAGGTCTTCATAATTATCCATATTTACCAGTGCGTTTTTTATATTTTTTTATTTTTTTTTACTGTTGTTATTTTGTTTTTCACAAAACCACTCCTAAACATGTATTGATTTTTCTCTATATTTTTCTTCTTTCTTTTTTTATTAATTTTATTTTAATTTGACGTCTGTAAAATAATAAGACCTTTTTTTTTCTTGTGGCTTTTACAAATCTGAAGATGGTACACAATTTTCCCGAGACCTCATTTTAATTGAATAAAGCCTAATTCACATAATTGTTTTCCTGTCATTGTCATTATATATGTACAGCTGCGTCCAAAACTAAGGGACAAAATTTTTTAATCTAATATTTGTTAGAAATAACAACTGTGAAAAGCTGAAATTTTGACAACTGGTAGTCGTTATCATCCATAATACCATACTAAAATTTGAATCATTTGCGACGGATAGAAAAAGAATTATAACAATTATTTATTTATTTTCAAAATTGGAATGTCCAAAAGAAAGGAACAAAATTGAGAAAAACAATGTAAACAGTATGCTATATTCAAATATGCTATATTCAAATTTTTGATTTCATCTAAAGAATAATCTTACTTAGTCATTTGTAAGCGTTGCATCAGCTGGCATCATGGCGAAACGCCAAAAACTTGATTACTCTGTGAGACAAGCTATTGCAAAGCTACACGAGAAAAAGCACACAATTAGAGAGATTCCAGAGAAAGTGAAACGTCCCTAGAGTGTTATAGGCATGGTTGTTAAATCATACAATGATACTGGCAAAATAGTGCTTTTAAAACCGATAATAATTAATAATTTTAATATATATATATACATATATATATATATATATATATATATATATATATATATATATATATATATATATAGTGTGTGTGTGTTTACCTGTCATTATATATATATATATATATATATATATATATATATATATATATTATATGTCATCTTCTACAATATAAATCTCACCTGTCTGCCTGTCTGCCTGTCTGTCTGTCTGTATGTATGTATGTATGTATGTATGTATGTATATATGCCTACAACTTTCGACAGAGGCGAGCGATTTGCACGAGATCGGGATCGTTTTGAAACTCGACCCTTTCCGACGACAAATATCAGAGAATTGGCTAAAAACAATAATTCTTACGTCCTCAACTGAGCACATTTCTACAGGTAGAGGTCGCTTTTTTCGCCGATATTTTAAAAATCAATCCCCTCTTTTTGATTGACTAGCCTTAATTTAAACGTCCGTAACTTCCGGTTTGGCAATGGGTGCAACAGCAAAGACTTCATGTTTTTTTTACGTTCATTTCCTCCTTCGCGGTATGGTTCGGACCTGCCTACCCACTAACACTTTTTTTTTTTGCTTAACACACCCCGCCATACACCTAGCACATATATCTATATATATATATATATATATATATATATATATATATATATATATATATATATATATATATATATATATATATAATAAAATTATGTCTCGGAAGTCGCGTGAAAAGCATATCTTATTTTTCCTTATTTTTCTTTTATTGATATTATCGGAATTTTCCCCTTTTCTTTTCTTTGTACATTCCTACTCTCTGATAAGAACGAAAGTATTTCTTCGAAACTCCGCGGATTAAGGACTATACACTTATCAAGTGTTTCCTTTTCAGATTAAATATGTTTTTAACTCTTTTTCAAAGTGTTTTTTAACATGTTTTATAAACTGTGTGCTCTTATATATATATATATATATATATATATATATATATATATATATATATATATATATATATATATATATATATATATATATATATATGTGCGTGTGTGTGTGCGTGTGTGTGTCATTATATATATATATATGTCAATATATATATATATATGTCAATATATATATATATATATATATATATATATATATATATATATATATATATATATATATATATATATATATATATATATATACTCGCAATAGTACCCGTCGTTGACTGGGTTCAAAAACAGCCTACAGAAAATGAACTCTGATTTATGAAAGTATGATAGGTTATGAAAAGGAAAGGTTGTAAAGAGATAGCTTCGAATTTGGGGGTATCAAAACCAAAGCAAAATATGATGAAAGTAAAAATAAAATAGATAAACCCCATAATTTATTATACCATACCTGTTCACACTGAAACACTTATCACAATATTCTGTGGATCTATATAAAAAAAAAACTTGTTAAACTTTGTGACATATTTCCATTCTGTGGAGGTCAGGTGCGAACGAACACCCCATAATTTTATTATACCATATTTCTTCAAACTGAAACATAATTATCAAAGTATACTTACGCAGATAGATAGGAAAAGTCTTTATTAAAGTTTTGCCTATTTCCATTCTATGGAGGCCATGCGCGAACGCAGACCCCACAATTTTATTATACCATCACTATTTAAGTTAAAACATACTTATCAAAGTATTATTATGTACATCTATATCAAAAACACTTGTAAACGTTTTTTTTTTTTTTTTTCTATACTTTGTGGACCAGGCGCGATCGGATTTTCCTCTAGAAGGTATTCAAAGTCATTTTTATCTAGGAAGAACATCAATGATAGAAAGAGATTTTTCTCATGTTATGGCAAGAAAGATACAGACTGGTTCAGGATGTTTTCTGATTAGATGAATCAAGATTTTGACGTGTTAATGATGCCCCCGATGCTCCCAAACGGTGCAATCGAAGAACTGGAGAAAGATTTTCGACAAGTTGCATAAAAACGACAGTTAAACACGGGAATGGAGGGATAATGGTATGGGGAACTTTTACTGCAGCAGGAGTTGGAGAACTTATTAGATGTAAAAAGTCAATCAATGCAAAGGACTACATTCGAATATTAGAAACAGAACAGTATTCAGAAGCTGGGAATATCCCAGAACATTATTTTTCAACATGATAATGCCACTGTTCACACTGCTAAAGTCACAGAAAAATGATTTTCTGATAACTCAATTGATGTGATATTTTGGCTAGGTCAAATCCCCGATTTAAACCCAATCGAGAATATTTGATTCATAATATCTCGTGTATTGGATGGAAAAACTTTTTTGACCAATGACAAATTGTGGGAAGCTGTACAAAGCGAATGGAATAGCATCTCCTCTTCACAGTGTTCCACTTTCGTTGAGAGCATGTCTAAAAGGATTGATCTTTTAAAGAAATCAAAAAGGAATACGATTCCATCCGAAGCATTTATTAAACTTCTGTTCTGTGTTATTAGTCTCGTTTAAGTTTTCTTGTTCAAATTTTCTCATGATATATATATGTCATTGTATGTATATATATGCCATTATATATATATAATATTTTTTAATAAATATTAATAATTTCTATGCCTACAGGCACTATTGTTGCATGCTTACGAAATCATCAGTGTAGAACTATTGTTGTTCGGGAAATTCAAACCCAATTACAAAGCCATACATGATTCCGTAGGTTAGCATCTTTCCTCCAGGCCACCAACAATTAAAAATTCTTCTGTGACGAAATGCCTAGGAGTGAATAAAAAATATATAAAAACAATCATTCGTCTTGGTACGTTTTGAAGCATCTTTGTTACAACAGATTACCCCCCCCCACACACACACACAAAGATGGTTGACTAATCTCCCAGACAGGGCCAAAAGACAGAGGCGGCCTACAGCAGAAACAGGTATGTCATCATGTGTCATATGTTCTGACACGCACGCACAAACTTCTAGAATCACGGGCCGTAAAATAAACATTACGGATACAAAGACAACAGTCCGTTAAACAACATACATAGAGACATACATATAATCTGTTTATGATAATAACACACTGACATTTAGTAGTGACACGTATACATCAAATCAGTGGCGACTCTAGCCTATTATTGCTTGTCGTGCCGCCCCCCCCTGCCCTTTGTCAACTTTAGTTCCCAATCCGTGGTCCGTGGACCCAAATAAGTAATCATAGTTGCTATTGCGTGATTCTCCATTGCATAGCACAGATTGCATGGTGTTTGTTTTTGTTTTTTTTTTTGTGAACAATCAAGATACTATATAATTTGTGGTCTTGTTGATACAGTAGATAAGATATTTTTTCCCTTTCATAAAAGGTAATATTGATGAATAAAGTTGGGTTTAAATAGCTGTGAAATGATGGATGCAGCAAGAAAAGTTACATACAGGGTTTTTATGAAAAAAAATTACAAAGTATTTACGTATCACTACGGAATTCTACGAAGGTTTATTGGATTGACGGGTTTCTTAGTATTAATATAAAATGACTTAAAACTCGTATTTTTCGTAGATGTCTATGATTCAAAATTCACGAAAAAAAAATTTCTCAAAAAAACAAATTCACTCTTATTCAAAACCTGTTCTTTATTAATTAATGAAACAATAACTGATATTTATTTACAATCTGATATACATGCGTGGTTATGTTTACACAGAACTATTCGTGCTACTACATATTGCAACAGTAGTAGTAATCGTTCTTTATGTGTTTATGCGTATGTATGTGTCTAGAGATCTCTCTCCCCCTCTCTCTCTCGGTCCCTCATCCTCTTCCTAAAACAGACATCAGCAGGCTCGATCGTGCTAAATATTTTAGGCACTATAAGTGGGCTTCACTTTGCGGGTGATTACAGAAAAATCTGGATTTCTCTAACATTATGATTATTACGAGTAAAGGTTTGGCTTGGCACGAATTACATACGTTCAACGTCATAGCCGCTGTTATGGAGTTTTCAATGAATCTGGCGGTGGCCGGACAAAGACAACCCGTTCAAAACAGCATCCTTGTATTATTCCCAGATATATTTATGAATTTTTTGCTACTTAGTTATCGAAACTTGAATAGATATGTAATTTAATTGAGATCAGACTAAGTATGTTTGCTTGAAATTAATGGATGATTTTTTTAATCCATTTTGAATAACATTAACCGAATTATTGGCCGTGCCGGGCACGAGTGGCACTAGTCCCATCTCCGCCCCTGCATCAAATACACCACGATTCAACTATATACACACGTACGTTGATTTAGTAGAGTATATACACGGTTATATAAACACCACCACTATACAACATACACATATATATATATATATATATATATATATATATATATATATATATATATATATATATATATAGTGTTAGAACACAGATTTATATATTAGCTTATTAGTGCGGTAGCTCTTTATTTAACATGATATAATTCCAATTCATTCAAGAAAACATTGAATTGCAAATAATTTTTCAGCTCATTTTGTATATATATACATTTGTAACGTACAAAATTCACCAAACATTCACAAAAAGGCTTCATCGGTGCATAACACACCACAGAAATATTGCTCAAACAAGATGTGTCTAATATGCATTTAATTGATACATATTTAATTTTATATTCCCTTTTCTTCTTTGCATCATTCCAATCAAAGGGAAATTCTCTTTAGACTCCTTTTTTATTTTTATATTTAGCAATTCATAATACATTATGTCCGCCATGTTGTTACCTTTGCCTAATATAGTAAGAAAAGATAAATGATAGATTCGCCAAACAAGTCTCTTTGTACAACAATGTTATTTTCCCTCGAATATACGAATTGTTCTTTTATTCACCAAGTTTATGTTGACGTCAATTCCAACAGATGTCCTTCCCTCCACCATATCAATTCTATTATTTATTTAAATGTAATTGCCATTAGAACTACGTTGGGAGAACGTTTGCAAAGATTAAACATCCGGGTGAAACAACGTGTGTCCACAAAATATACACGGGTCATCCATCACTGCATATCTTATAAATAACCGTTCCTGTGCCTCAAATTTTAGTGTTGATTGACTTATTTGCCATGTTCAGTAAATCATACTTTCACTACCATCTGAAGATTCTAGAAAAAATTTACGTTAAGTCTTTGCGGTCTTCTCTTTGTAAGAAAAGAGAAAACCTCGGACTTAATATAATCCTCCCTTTTCCTCATTATAATCTCAATATCATTATAATATTTTCTCTTAATCATAATCATAATTGTGATTAAATGCTTAAAAAGAAAATTGGTGCAAACCTGTTTTTATACAGCCTGTAGTGATCGTTGGCAGGCAAAAAATAAAGAAAAGAAAAATGGCTGCTACTTCTATTTATATGTTTGCGATCTTGTCAGCTGATATGCAAATGAAAGGTTTCCGGTTTTGAAGAAACAGGACTGATATTTCAGAGACTCGAGCAGTTTGGATTTGGATGTTGGAGGAACAAGTTTTGACAGCAGAGGTACGACTTTTGGTGAAGCGAGTTTGGACAGCAAACTGTTGGAGTAATTAGTTTTGACCGCAGTGTCAGATTTGGAATATAGAGTTTTGAAAGCAAAGTGTCAAGTTTTGCAGTAACAAGGTTTGACAACAGTATGATGGATTTGTAGTGAGTTTTTACAGTGGAAATTGTTACTTAGTTAACTCTTGACTATTTAACCATACTAACCTCAAGTTAGATCTTTTGAACGAGGTTTGAAACGGGTTAGCTAGCCCTTTCAGTAAAAATAAATACCGTCCTTATATATAAAAATAATATTTAAAGTTTTAAATAGAATCTTTGCTAGTTTATCATGGTTAAGTTTTTAAATATATTGTTCTTGGTCTGTCATGCTTAAGCCTGAAATAACATTTCCGTCGATCTGTCACTTTTAAGTTTTAAAATAGTATTTTCGTTGGTCAGTTACACTTAAGTTTAAAAAGGATCTTTTAGTAGTATTTACACCTTTTCTCTTCTGATTTGCTAACTCTGATTCGCCCGTACATGGAATATTGTTGCCATATCTAGGCTGGTGCGCCAGCTACTAGTCTCTTCCTCTTTAGACAGAGTATGAAAAAGAATTTGTAATGTAACAGATTCTGCACTGTCTGTCATGCTCCAACCTCTGTCGCATGGCTGCAGTGTTGCATCATTATGCTTGTTCTACAGATATTTCCATGAACTCTGTCCGGTGGAACCTACTGCTCTTGTACCCCTCAACGCAAATAGGTCCAATATACACGTCTAGCGGCAAAATCCCACTCCTTCATTGTAAACATCCAGAGATACTGAAATTTTTTTACTCCAATAGCTTATTTGCTCAAATCGTCCATCTTTGGAATTCCCTCCTTGTTCCCCGTTTCCCCGACGGCACCAATGTGCAGAAATTTTTATATAATGTGAATATGCTGCCCAACTCTCCACCTATGTTGCTCCACTATAAATATGATCATTATCACAGTAGCCATTTACGCTTCAGTGACAATATGACTTGTTTGAGGTAAAAGTGATTTGAAAAAGAATCTTAACTTTAACCCTAAATTTATATTTAAATAATTTACTCTCGAATATGCGAGGATTATTCCACTGGTCTGGGCAATTCCATGAATACTCATCAGTATCCACTTCCCATGCTAAACTTAACGGTGAAAAGATCGAACAGTTTAAAGCTTTTTACAAATCGAAATTAATGAAGAATTCAAAGAACGCCTCGCTATTAATACAGGGAATCACTTTCCTTTCGGAACCAAATCAGTCGCGGCCATATTTCAGCAAACATTAGATGTCGACTGAACTGTCGACGGAATTTATCAACTACTAGCAGACTGTAAGCGTTATCAGATTGTAAAATACGCTTAAATATGATATTTTAATCCGTAGTCATTATTATAGAGTAAATTCTCTATCGATTATTATATTGTACCACACATATATATAGTGATTTCAAAAGTTTTTAAAAAATATGTGACTTTGGCGTCATTAGCTAGGATCGAAACCAAAAAATATAGCTCTCCAAACTTATTCTTTATCTTCTGAGCCACGTTAAAGCATAATGCGGTTTAACTGTATAAATGTATATTTGTGCATGTGTAGAAGAGCACTTTGAGTCGATTTAAGCCTACGAAGTTCCTTTTTTTTTCAAATTTAAACTGACAGAGTAGTTTGATAGAGATTGTTCTACAGACAGACAAACAGACAGACAAGGTCACTTATACATATATATATATATATATATATATATATAGAGAGAGAGAGAGAGAGAGAGAGAAAGAGAGAGAGAGAGGTGGGGATTATATCAGTGCAGATGCACCTTGCAAGTGTTACTTTCAATATTGCATGCTTACGTATAAAATAGCATTTCATTTGTCAGGTTTAAAATTGAAATAACATTTTCGTTGGTTAATGACACTTAAGTTTAAAATTACATTTTTACTAGTCTGCCATGGCTAAGTTTTTAAATATAATTGCGGCTTCATAATTTGTGTATTCAATTTTTGTGGACTATTATCCTAATCTCCATAGTTGTTGTTCTTGTTGTTTCACCACCATGGCCAATTATTCCTCTGGCCTTTTTCACGTGAATAGGAATGCTGAGTCTTTTAACTGTATCCCCAGTAATTACTACCTTCCGGACCAGTGGCACAACGGATAGGGGCGTTGCGTCTGTACGGTTCTAAGTTAGAATTGTCTGAAGGTAGCGGTTTCAATTCTACCCAAAGCAGTTCAGAGGATTAGTTGGCCAAAACGTAGTGAGACAACAACTATGGAAGGCAGTAATTATTGGTGATACACTTACAAAACTCAGCATTCCTAACCCGTCGCGGTTAATCATCTGAAGAAGGCCAGAGAAATAGTTGGCCGAAACGAAGTGAAACAACAACAACAACTGTGAAGATGAGGATAACAGTTCTAAAAAATACAATACACAAGTTATGAAGCCTCATCTCAAAAGATAAAAAAAAAAAAACATAAATAAAATAAAAATAATGTTTCCAGCTTGAAATAATTTCTGTCGATCTGTCACGTTTAAGTTTGAAATAATATTTCCGTTCGTCTTTCAAATTTGAAATGGCATTTTCGTTGACCAGTCAAACTTGTTTAAAATATCATGGTCTGTCATAAGTTTTTAATATGATGTTCGTAGTCTGCCAGGTTTAAGTCTGAGATAACATTTTCATCTCTCGTGCGATGTCAGTGACACTTAAGTTTAAAAAAAAAGTATTTTCATTAGTAGGTCAAGTGAGTAAGTGAATCAAGTTTAAAATGTATTCTTCGTTGGT
Organism: Euprymna scolopes; assembly: GCF_053919585.1. Lineage (NCBI taxonomy): Eukaryota > Metazoa > Mollusca > Cephalopoda > Sepiida > Sepiolidae > Euprymna > Euprymna scolopes. Next base: position 63,967,763 of record NC_136506.1, on the reverse strand, counting down.
CTGTCATACTTAGATTTAAAATCGTATTTTTGTCGGTCTGTCACGCTCAGGTTTAAAATATCATTTACATTGCTCGAGGTGAAAATGGAATAGCCGTATCTTAAGAATGAAGCCATTCTTATTTTCCTGACACTTCGATTTGTCTTCTTAAGAGATCGCCCTCCCCATAAACGCGGCCGGCTCGTCTAAATGGGTTTCCGCTTCAATTCTGTTGAGTGGTATCTGAAATACGAAGAGACAAAACAAGAACTATTCAATTTCAATTCTTGTGGGCCAGTTGGCAGCGTGAATTGCAGGAATCGTTGCAAATAAACACAAAGAGGTCTTGCATTTCATTTCCAAATGTGTCACTTTGGATCTACTGAACTCTTTAAGACAAAAACACAATGCACAAGAATTATGTAGAACTAGAAGGGCCCCGTGGAAATTCCACGAAGCTTTGTACAATATGTTTAATTTCATGTTAATAAATCATTTTAAAATAATAAATGTCGGTTACGATTAATGCTAATAAAGAAAAACACCTGTTGCCACATCTGGGCAGGAGCTGCTGGAAAGGACTTGTCCTACCTTGATAGACTTCAAAATAGACTTCGTAGCCTCGTACGAGATGCCGTTTTCTCTTCCCTGCAACCTTTATCTCACAGAAGAGATGTTGCTAGTTTGTCTCTGCTTTATCATTATTTTCATGGCAAGTGCTCGATTGAGCTTCAATCTATGGTCCCCCCCCCTCGCCAAACTTTCACAAGAAACACTTGTCTAGCTGAAAACACTATCAATAATTCCCTCCATTTATCTGTGTCTAAACCTAAATGTAGATTCCGTAGAGCTTCTTTCTTAGAACTGCACGCCTGTGGAACTGCCCTCCGTTTGCCTGCTTTCCAGCTGAATAAAATCTGATTGTCTTCAAGACCAACGTAAACAAGTTCTTGATGAGCCGTTCCACTTAAGTTAACAAATTTACCGAATTTCCATTACTAATGATTACTATATTGTCCAATTGACTACTGTACACTCTTAACCCTTATCCTCGAGTGGTGTCTGGGCCTTGATAAGTGGTTATGCCAATGTAAAAAAAAAAACACTTCTTTCTCCCTCAAAAAAACATTGTCAGTGTTAGCTAAATATTGTTTAAATAAATAGAATCGTATATATATCTTCGTGTATTTACTTTTAATTGTAGTACTTTTTAAAATAATAAATAGCATGTGTCCTCACTGTAAATATAACTGTCAGCTAATATTTTTCAAATCGATAAAACGAATATATGTCACTATATATATATATATATATATATATATATATAGTGATATTCGTTATATATATATATATATATATATATAGAGAGAGAGAGAGAGAGAGAGAGATTTTGTTATTGTTCAAGCGATAACTACGGTTAATATTGGCGCCGCCTCGGAGCTCATTTTTTTATTTACTTAGGAAGTCGCCCTTTTAATTTGTTTGGACGTATATAACATTTTTATCATTTTTAAAACAGTAATCTACGTACACGCGTGTTTCGAGGTTTTTACCTCTCATCAGCGTAGTTTAACTGCCTCCAGGGATCGAACCTCAGACCATGGTTACCACAGTCTGGTTCCTTAACCGTTAGGCCATAATCCCTAGATTGATTATACTGTTTATTTTTATCGCTTATAAATTTAGATTTTGTTATTGTTGTTATTTTTCAAGCGATAACTACGGTTAATATTGGCGTCGCCTCGGAGCTCATTTTTTTATTTACTTAGAAAGTCGCCCTTTTTAATTTGGACGTATATAACATTTTTATTTATTTTATTATTTTTAAAACAGTAATCTATCTATATATATATATATATATATATATATATATATATATATATATATATGTATATGTCACTATATATATATATATATGTGTGTGTGCGTGTGTGTATATTTACTATAATAATTATTAAATACCTACAGACACTAGTGTTTCATCCTTTTGGGAATCATCAGTGCAGGGTCTCACGATTCACACCGGTCGATAGATTCGAACCCATCAACAGAAGCCATCTCAGACTCCATTAACAAAGACCTAGTCCATTCGGCCACCGGTAACCGCGAGAAATACTGTTGAAATGTAAACATTTGTTTTTGAATGTTTTTACCATCGGTCACAGATGACCTGGGCATATATATATATATATATATATATATATATATATATATATATAGATAGATAGATAGATAGATAGATAGATAGATATAATATATATATATATATATATATATATATATATATATATATATATATATATATATATATATATATATATATAGAGAGAGAGAGAGAGAGAGAGAGAGA
>NC_136506.1:63927934-63960434 GCF_053919585.1 Euprymna scolopes | reverse complement strand
GTATTATTATGATTGCAAGAGTTGTGAGTGGGTAGAACTTCTGGCATTAATAACCAATAGAGCGTTACCAATGTTAATATGACGATGCATGGAAGTGAAACCTAAGGCTCAGAAGAAAGATAAGTCAAATATTTAATGCGATACATTAGGCTTAGATCTGATGAAAGATTAAATCTGGCGATAAATGGAAATGTGTGCTGAACAAGAGATTTTAATGGCATGACTTTAATGGCATAACTTTAATGGTATGACTTTAATAGTATGACTATATTGAAAGAATGAGTGATGGTTCTTGGGTTAATAGATGTAGCACAGTTCAGTTCGTAGAGACATTTTGCAAGGGAATGACTAAGGAAAACATGGAGGGACTGATAAAAATGGACTTGATAGAGAGCTACATAAAGACACGGTTAGAGATTGGTTAGTTTGAGAGTCAATTTCTAACAGCTAGTCAAATGCATGTAAAAGGTCAAACTGATGATGATGATGATGATGATGATGATGATGATGATGATGATGATGATGATGATGATGATGATGATGATGATGATGATGATGTGGTGTCACGAAACCACTGACATGTATGCAAATGACCAAGCCGAAATGAATGGATTTATATGACATCGGGATCAGAGGAAGAGGAGAGAGAGAGAAAAAAAAGCATGTGGCGACAGAGACTTTTAAGCATGAGGCGACCTGGCAGAGTCTTTTTTAACCATGTGGCGGCAGGTGCGGCAAGAAACAAACAAGATGTAATCTGAACTTTTAAACAAAGCAGTTTCCATTTTTTTTTATTAAATAAAGCAGCTACTTTAGCGAGTCTTTTTCTTGCTATATATTTTTTTTACAAGGTGGTCACCACTTATCAAGGCCCGGAAGCCACTCGGGGATAACGTTATTGCGTGTACGGTACGTTGCTATTGAAGATTTGATAAAGTGTCTTACTTAAGGGGGCGGTTAATCAGGAATTTGTTTATGTTGGACTTGAAGACATCCAGGTTGTAGTTAGATGGGAAACAGGCAAACGGAACAGAGTTCCATAGGCGTGCACTTCTAAGAAAGAATCTACGGAATGGAATGTACGTTTTGGTTTTGGCACAGATAAAGAGTGGGGAAAATTTTTGACATGATGCAATTATGTCAAGTTGCGAAACATATTAAAAACTAGCTCAGACATTTTTTTCTTTCATTAATAATTTATATAACTGGAATAGAATTTATTTATTTAAGTTATGAATAAAGGTATGGAGAAAATTTGCGTCTTCTTAAAAATATATATAAAAATACAACCATTAGTTTCTCTCTCCCACTTCGGTAAAGTAAAAAGGCATGATATCTTTCTCACACCAGAAGTTAAGTGATATCTATTAGATATTATATGCAGTATTGTTATTATATTTGAACTAGTGAATTTCTGTCCTATTTGAGAGTTTTCCTAAGGTTCAGAAGTGCACCTGTAAGTTGGTGTGTCCTACCCTTTCTTTTTATCTGCATTCTCTCTCTTTCTCTCACAAACGTGATGTTGCTAGTCTCAACATTTTCTGTAAATACTATTATTGCATGTGTTCTTCAGAATTGTCTGATTTATTTCCTGCTTCCTTTGTTCCAGCTCGTTTGCCAAGTTAGTCTAGTGGTCTTTATCAATTCGAGGTTCTGATACCTTGTTGTAATACATATTTATATGCCAGAAGCTTCTTTTCAAGGACTTGCAGGCATGTGGAATTCTCTTCCTGCTGACTGTTTTCCTCCAAACTATAGCTTTAATCTTCAAAAGACTAAGATAAATAATCATCTATCTTTGCGATTATCATCTTTCATTCTTCTTAGTTCTTCAAGTTGGTTTCATGCCTTGTCTGGAGCGACTTTCATAAAAAAAAACTGTTCAAAATATACTCAAATTACATTTGAACAAGACACCTTCTTTATGAATGCTGTTCCAAATAATATAAGTGTGAATACATTTCTATATTTTTTTTATTTTATTCAATTTTCACCCCAAACAAGGCACAGTGCTACTTTGATGTAGGGGGCTATTATCAGATAAATAAGTTGCAGGGATACTATGAAAAGAGTTGAGCAGCAAGATGTCTGTTCACATTACACTTGAACTTCTGCATGTCAGTACAGTTGGGAAAGCAGAATCCCGGAAGAGAGTTCCAAAGTCTAGCAGTTCAGGGGAAGAAACTATTGGAGTAGAAAGCTTTCTTACAGCTAGGGATCTCTATTGTGTAGGGGTGGGATTTTGCTGCTTGTTGGGTTTGTCGGGGATATTTACGCCGAGGGGGCACAAGTGCTTGTATTTTGTCAGAGCATTCACCATTAAAATACTTGTAGAACAGGCAGAGGGATGCAACATTTCATCGATGGGACAGTAGTTGAAGCTTAGATGAGAGTTCAGGACTAATCAGGTTGGCGACTCTCTTTTGAACCCTGTCCAGGAGTGAAAGCAGATGCACCAGCCCAAATGTGACAACAGTACTCCATACATGCGCGAATGGTGGCCTTATAGAGGTACAGGATAATTTCAGGCATAAGTAGCTTTCTAGCATGGTAGAGAGAGCTCACCTTCTTCGTAACAGCCTTGGCAATGTTCTCAATGTATCTGTTCCAACTCATGTTCCCTATAAACGTTAGGCCACGGAGTTTAAAGGAAGTACTTTCAGGTAATGTGTTTTTGACCATTGCTATTGCTGGTAGAGAAGGTTTGGTGCAATTATTGAAGGAAACAAGCTTAGTCTTGGCAGAATTGAATGTGACCATTTATTCTTGTCCCCATTCCAGTACAGATTGGAGGTCTTCCTCTAGTGTTTCTACCATTTCCTTAGATATGGCGTTCATTTGTTTTCCCCTCGTGCCTGTTATAGAGCACGGTGTCATCAGCAAATATACCCATCTCAGAGACAATTTTATCAGGGAGGTCATTTATGAATATTGGTAATAATAAAGATCTAAGGATAGACTCCTGAGGTATGGCCACATTTATATCATATTGTTTAGATGTACTACCGTCGAGGACAACCTGGATTCTTCTCTTACTTAAGAAGGATTTAATTACGTTATGATGGTCTTCTTGTCTTAGTTTAGGTGGGTTGAGCTGACTTCCTACACAACATCTCTTCTGACCATAGCAGTGCACCCATATTGGCTTCTGCAAACATTGTTTTAATTTCTTACATCAAGTGGCTTCATTCCATTTTTTTTACCTTTTTTATTTTGATTTACTCCATGCAAGTCATTAAATTGCCAGTGAAACATAAGAGGTATTGTGAATTAGTAGTCATCCATGCAGGGCATGCTAAGTGGGGAGCTGTGCAGCGAGATGTTTATTCACATTGCATCCAAACTTTTGTATGTTGATATAGTCATGGAAACGGGAATTCCAAATTCTAGTAGTTAGATGAAAGATGGATGACGACTAATTCGCAGTACCTCTTACGTCAGCTCAACCCACCTAAACTAAGGCAAGAAGATCATCATAACGTAATTAATTATTCCGGTATCTACAGTAAAGGGGTGGGATTTTGCTGATTGTCGAGTTGATCGAAGTTATTTATTTCGAGATAGTGCACCAGTTCAGCACATTCCATTAAAATGCTTGCGAAACAAGCACACGGATAAAACACTGCAATGATTGGTTTGATAGATAGTTTGTGACCTCTAAGATAAGAGTCAATTTTTTAAACCTATTCAAAAGAGAAATGCTAGTGCGTCATCGAAGATCTGACAACAGTACTCCTACATGAGTGAATGGTGTCTTTGTAGAAATATAGGATACTGGAAGGTTTGAGAAGTTTTCTATCATGGTAGAGGGAGTGTAAGTTCTTTGCAGTAGCCTTGATTTCTATGTATTTGTTTCAATTCATGTTGCCTGTGAATATTAAACCAAGGAGACTGAATGATGGACTATCAAGTCTGATGCTATTAGTCATATCAATCTATTATTGAAACGGTTCCTTATAACTATTAACTATTAATAGCATTAAATAATACCATCCATTTATGTCCGCATTCTCCTTCCATAAAAAAATTTGACATTGTGTCGGTTAAATATATGAACCGAATCTTAATTTTCACAAGATTAATCAACAGAAAATTTTAATACGTTTCGATAAGGGTTATTGATTTTAAAATAATACAATTTTTTTACATATGGAAGGAGAGAATGGACAAAAAACACCTATTCAAGATCTAAAAAAAAAAACTTAAATTGGCATTTAATTTAGCAGAAACTTTGCCTCTCTGTAATAATGAATGAGCTTCGAACATCATTTTTAATCAATATAAAAAAAAAGGAAATTCATCGATTGGAATAATCATTCAATGATTGACTCTATTTCCAGAGATAGAATATTTGTGGAATTATTCTCAGCACTTGAGTTTGAGTTTTTGGATGAGACAAGGTGATTGGACAGCCTGCGTTTGAGGATAATTTTAATGAAGGGAAACCGCGAATTATGATGGAATTAACTGAATCATAAGTATGTGCATATATATATATATATATATATATATATATATATATATATATATATATATATATATATATATATAGAGAGAGAGAGAGAGAGAGAGAGAGAGAGAGAGGGGGACTAATTGATTGATTGAAAAATATAACGATTTCATGCATAAATTATGACTCTGCCATTGATTATCGATTTATATTGAAGACAAAAAAATAAAAAAAACTTATGTCGATCTTCTTTAAGACTATTATTAAAAATAGTTAATCTTTCTAATTATTATTATTATTATTATTATTATTATTATTATTATTATTATTATTATTATTATTATTATTTGTACTCAGGAGTTCCAGGCCATCACTGGAATTTGAGTGGCAGCAAGCCTCCCCAAAGTTCCCGTCCTCTTCACATCCATCCAGCTGGTTAGTGCTTTCCCTCCTCGGTTTTTCTATCCTCCTTGATCCTCCAACTATTTAGTGTGGTCCCAATCGATAATGGCTCTACATGGGGGGGGGGGTCAATTTACAATTGAAAATTTATAAAGTCAAATACAGGCATAACATTATTAAAATTTATAAAGTCAAATACAGGCATAACATTATTAAAATATAAAGTCAAATACAGGCATAACATTATTAAAATTTATAAAGTCAAATACAGGCATAAAATTATTAAAATTTATAAAGTCAAATACAGGCATAACATTATTAAAATATAAAGTCAAATACAGGCATAACATTATTAAAATTTATGAAGTCAAATACAGGCATAACATTATTAAAATTTATAAAGTCAAATACAGGCATAACATTATTAAAATTTATAAAGTCAAATACAGGCATAACATTATTAAAATTAATAAAGTCAAATACAGGCATAACATTATTAAAATTTATAAAGTCAAATACAGGCATAACATTATTAAAATTTATAAAGTCAAATACAGGCATAACATTATTAAAATATAAAGTCAAATACAGGCATAACATTATTAAAATTTATAAAGTCAAATACAGGCATAACATTATTAAAATTTATAAAGTCAAATACAGGCATAACATTATTAAAATATAAAGTCAAATACAGGCATAACATTATTAAAATTTATAAAGTCAAATACAGGCATAACATTATTAAAATTTATAAAGTCAAATACAGGCATAACATTATTAAAATTTATAAAGTCAAATACAGGCATAACATTATTAAAATATAAAGTCAAATACAGGCATAACATTATTAAAATTTATAAAGTAAAATACAGGCATAACATTATTAAAATTTATAAAGTCAAATACAGGCATAACATTATTAAAATATAAAGTCAAATACAGGCATAACATTATTAAAATTTATAAAGTCAAATACAGGCATAACATTATTAAAATTTATAAAGTCAAATACAGGCATAACATTATTAAAATTTATAAAGTCAAATACAGGCATAACATTATTAAAATTTATAAAGTCAAATACAGGCATAACATTATTAAAATTTATAAAGTCAAATACAGGCATAGCATTATTAAAATATAAAGTCAAATACAGGCATACCATTATTAAAATTTATAAAGTCAAATACAGGCATAACATTATTAAAATATAAAGTCAAATACAGACATAACATTATTAAAATTTATAAAGTAAAATACAGGCATAACATTATTAAAATTTATAAAGTCAAATACAGGCATAACATTATTAAAATATAAAGTCAAATACAGGCATAACATTATTAAAATATAAAGTCAAATACAGGCATAACATTATTGAAATTTATAAAGTCAAATACAGGCATAACATTATTAAAATTTATAAAGTCAAATACAGGCATAACATTATTAAAATATAAAGTCAAATACAGGCATAACATTATTAAAATTTATAAAGTCAAATACAGGCATAATATTATTAAAATTTATAAAGTCAAATACAGGCATAACATTATTAAAATATAAAGTCAAATACAGGCATAACATTATTAAAATTTATAAAGTCAAATACAGGCATAATATTATTAAAATTTATAAAGTCAAATACAGGCATAACATTATTAAAATTTATAAAGTCAAATACAGGCATAACATTATTAAAATATAAAGTCAAATACAGGCATAACATTATTAAAATTTATAAAGTCAAATACTGGCATAATATTATTAAAATTTATAAAGTCAAATACAGGCATAATATTATTAAAATTTATAAAGTCAAATACAGGCATAACATTATTAAAATTTATAAAGTCAAATACAGGCATAATATTATTAAAATTTATAAAGTCAAATACAGGCATAACATTATTAAAATTTATAAAGTCAAATACAGGCATAACATTATTAAAATATAAAGTCAAATACAGGCATAACATTATTAAAATTTATAAAGTCAAATACAGGCATAATATTATTAAAATTTATAAAGTCAAATACAGGCATAATATTATTAAAATATAAAGTCAAATACAGGCATAACATTATTAAAATTTATAAAGTCAAATACAGGCATAATATTATTAAAATTTATAAAGTCAAATACAGGCATAACATTATTAAAATATAAAGTCAAATACAGGCATAACATTATTAAAATTTATAAAGTCAAATACAGGCATAATATTATTAAAATTTATAAAGTCAAATACAGGCATAACATTATTAAAATTTATAAAGTCAAATACAGGCATAACATTATTAAAATATAAAGTCAAATACAGGCATAACATTATTAAAATTTATAAAGTCAAATACAGGCATAATATTATTAAAATTTATAAAGTCAAATACAGGCATAACATTATTAAAATTTATAAAGTCAAATACAGGCATAATATTATTAAAATTTATAAAGTCAAATACAGGCATAACATTATTAAAATTTATAAAGTCAAATACAGGCATAACATTATTAAAATATAAAGTCAAATACAGGCATAACATTATTAAAATTTATAAAGTCAAATACAGGCATAATATTATTAAAATTTATAAAGTCAAATACAGGCATAATATTATTAAAATTTATAAAGTCAAATACAGGCATAACATTATTAAAATTTATAAAGTCAAATACAGGCATAATATTATTAAAATTTATAAAGTCAAATACAGGCATAACATTATTAAAATTTATAAAGTCAAATACAGGCATAACATTATTAAAATATAAAGTCAAATACAGGCATAACATTATTAAAATTTATAAAGTCAAATACAGGCATAATATTATTAAAATTTATAAAGTCAAATACAGGCATAACATTATTAAAATATAAAGTCAAATACAGGCATAACATTATTAAAATGGTCTAAAGTGATGGAGTAACAGGAAATCATAGTCATATTAAGGCAAAACCGACCGCCTTTTATTTTCCAGACAGTACTTAACTTTTAAGAATTTACTTCTTTAAAGGACAAAATAGTTATGAACAATTTCTTTTTATATCTACAGACACTAATGTTATTTATGCTTTCATTATCATCTGTTCAGGAAATAACGATTGTCGCTGGTTGAAGGATTCGAATGCTGCCAAAAGGCCACCTTTAACTCCATTAGCAAAATTATAATATATATATATATATATATATATATATATATATATATATATATATGTATATATATATATATGTGTGTGTGTGTGTGTGTGTATACATATATACATATATATATATATAATATATAATATATATATATATATAATATACACTATATAATATACAATATATATATATATATATATATATATATATATATATATATATATATATATATATTACTCTTATTCATCCCAAATAAGGCTTATTGCCACTGAGGAATAAAGTGCTACTATGAATGGGACAAGATTTATAGAGAGGGTAGGCAGCAAGATATTTGTTTGCATGACATTTAAATTTCTGCATGTTGGTATAGTCGGGAAAACAGGGAGCAGACAGGAATTTAAAGTCATGTGGTTTAAGAAAAGAAGCTGTTAGAATAGAAAATCTACGGGCATTTAGAGATCTCTATAGAGAAGAGGTGAGATTTTGCTGCTAGTCAGATAGATCGAGGTCATTTAGATTAAGGCGGTATAAGTTCAGTAAGTTCAGCAGAGCATATTACATGGAAGATTTGTACAACATGCACAGGGATGGAACACTGTGGCGATGGGGCAGGGATTGGAGCTTGATAGACAATGCAGAAGAGTGCAGGTTAATTAGACTCTTTTTTCGTTTTGTTTTGTATTCTGAATCAGAAATGGAAGAGGCTAGTGATTGGTACATCAATGAAGATATGGCAACAATACTTCATCATAGGCGAATGGTGGCCTTATAGAGATTTAGCATACTAACAGGTGTGAAAAGTTTTCCAGCCTGATAGAAGGCGCCTACCTTCATTTACAGCAGATTTGACAGTATCTTCGATATATTTATTCCACTTTATATCGCCTGAGAATGTCAGGCCAACGACTTTAAACATTTCACTCTCGGCAAAGGTGCTATTGACCATCACAATTTGTGGTTGGAAAGGTTTCTTATAGTTGCTAATGGAAGGGATCTTTATCTTGATAATATTAAATGTGACCATCCATTCTGGACCCCATTCTACCACAGATATTTTCCAAGGAATCAACCATTGCCTTTTTGGTGTGGATATTCAATTTGTCCTCTGACTTTTTATTTTTTTTATTTTTTATCATTTTATTCTAGCCAGAAATTAGGCATCCTACCGGATGCTAGACATTCACCCACTATCTCATTTTTTTTTCAACCAAGAGACGTTTTCATGATCCTTACCGTCCCTTTAAGTGCAATTGCTTATATATCTTTTGCACTTGGTTCACAGAATATATTTGCAAGGTAGTTTTGTTTTTTGGGTTTTTTTTCATGAGTCTAGGTTCTCCTATAATTACTGGTGTGATGGAGATGTTAAGATTTCAGTTTCTTTTCATGTTGTATATAAGACTTTGATATTTTGTCATCTTTTCCCTCTCAGCTTTGTTTAACCCAGTATCATCTACTAATGTTGTTTCTTTCTCCTCTTTGCCCCATATCACTATGTCAGGTTTAATAGCTCTGTTTTTTTAGGTACAGAGACGTAGGAATTGCATAGTCTTATAGTGGATGGTGTATGACTTATTCTGTAATGTAATATATATATATATATATATATATATATATATATATATATATATATATATATATATATATATATATATATATTTAAATAAGGCAGTAGTCACCAACAATGTGTATATTTTTTAACATTATTTTATTATTCCGTGTGTTGGTTTTTCATTGGGGATTATGTTTCGATCATTGTAATAATGTTTTTAAGTTATTGAGATCGTTTTTACACGCGTTTCAGACGTTCTGTGAAGCGTCCTCGTCAGAAATTATTTTCAAATGTGTTGGAGATGTAAAAATGGTGATTTTCGTAGTTTATTTGAAGTGTTTCCAAGGGGTGGAGGCTTATAAGTGTTTATTATTCATTGGCATGTTCAATTTTTATTGCTCTTTTATTGGGCTTGTCCAGGCTGCTGACCTGGCTGTAGTCACTCTCTCTTTCTGCTAATGTTTTTTTCTTTTCCTTTAGGGTGGGGTAGTGTGTGTGTGTGTGTGTGTGTGTGTGTGTGTGTGTGTGTGTGTGTGTGTGTGTGTGTGTGTGTGTGTGTGCGTGCGTGTGTGTGTTTCCTTTTATTGGTTTGAGAATGTGTATCCTGTTTTATAGTATTATGATGTTATTTGCTTCCTAGGAAGGTGACTGTGATCCTAGGTCGTTACTAATGTGTATGTGGGAGGAGGGGGGGACCAGCTCTTCTGAAATAAGGGTAGGGGTGCTTTCATTCTATTTTGATATTTATTTTTTGGATTCTTGGATTTTAGTATTGTGATTTATCGTTTTAGTCCTTTTTTGGTATTCCTTATATTATGTTTGTTTAGAAAGAGGGGTGTATTTAAAATATGTATAGGGGATTTTTTAATGTTTCTATTTATTTGTCTCCCCACGTGGGTATGGCCAGACTTAGGATCAGTTCCTAGTGTGGGGGAGATTTTGTTCCCCAGAGGGGGGGGGCAATTGGAGGGGGTATAGTTATGGGAGGGGGATGATAGAAGGGATGATAGTTGTTTCAGTCATGAGGGGGTTCTCCTCCACTGACTGAGGAGGGGTCGAGGTGTTGGAACAGATATTATGCTATGGTTCTAGGTGTTTCCTAGTGTTGTTGGTTTCGAGGTTAAGTAGGGTTGGTATTGTTTAGTGTGTTGTATTAGAGATAGGGGTGTTATGTCTGTGTGTGGTTGTATGTGCGCACGTGTGTGTGTGTTTTAATGTGTCGGTTCTGATTTATGTGTGGGTGTGTATATGTGTATGTGTATGAATGTGCATGCGAGTGTACCTTGCATTTCATGTTTTTGTGTGATGGTATTAGGCTCTGTTCAGTTCAGGAGTGAATCTGGTGATGAAGTTTTTTTCCTGTGTAAGTAAATAAAAATAATTGTCTGTTTGGAAGATTGGCATTATTTTGAAGCTGTTTCCACTGCATGTGTGTACGTGTTTTGAAACATAGAGGTGTCTGTTATCTGCAATTTTGATGTTGCTCTTATGTAAGGCCACTCTATTGCTAAAATTTTTGGTGGCGCCTATGTAGGATTTATTGCATGTTGTGCATCTTAGTGCATATACTACATTTCTGGAGGTGCAATTTAGATCCTTTTTTATTTTGAATGTTTGTGCTGGGTTTTTGAATGTGTATGTGTTACCTTCTATTATCATGTCACATATTCCACATCGCGGTTTGTTGCATTTTATAACCCCTTTTGTAGTATGTGGGACGAGTTTTGAGGAAGTTAGGATGTGTTTTAAGTTTTTGGGTTGGCGTTTGCTTTTTATTATTTTTGTTGTTTTAAGTATGTTGTTTAGTTTGTCGTTCTGATTGAGGAGGATAAGGTTTTTTGTTATCTGTGTGAATAGTTCTGGGTTGTTTGCGTTGTGTGTAGAGACGTATGCTAAAATTTGTTCTTTGTTGTGTTCTTTTGGAGTTCTTAGTTGGTCTATTGGAATTTTTTCAGCCAGTTCAATACCTTTCTGTATTAGTGGTAGTGGATATCCTCTTTTCCGCAGTGTTATTTGTAGTTCATTCAGTCTAGTTGAACGGAGGTGTCTGTCTGTTACTATGGTACCGACTCTACGTGCTAGGGAGTAGGGTATTGATTTTAGACAGTTTTTAGGATGGTGGCTTTTGAAGTGGAGGTATTGTTGAGTGTCTGTGGGTTTGTGGTAGATGTCTGTGATTATGTTGTTGTTTTTTATTGTTACTAGGGTGTCTAGGAAAGGTAGTTCTGTGGGGCTTTGTTCTAGTGTGAAGTTTATTTTTGGGTGTAGATTTTGTAGCAAAGTGTGGAGTTCTTTGATATCTCCCCATGAGGTTCTCCAGAGGATAAAGCAGTCGTCTAGGTATCTTTTCCAAGATTTTATGAAGAGTGTTTTTATATTGTGCCCGTACTTTTGCTCTATCCTTTCATAAAGGGTCTCTTCTAGGAAGGCGAGTGTAAGGGTGGCATATGTCGGTGCCATTTTGGTACCCATTGCTGTGCCTAGTATTTGGATGTAGTTGTCTTTATTGAATTGGAAGGAGTTGTTATTGAGGATTATGTCGATGCTATCAATCACGAATTGTTTATTGAATCTGGGGTGTAAAGTTTGTGTATGTTTGTCAATCCAATATGAGATAGCTTCTTTTTCTAGATTGTGTGGGATATTGCTATATAGGCTGCTAACATCGAATGTGGCTAGTATAGTCCCATCGTCTACTGTTTGTGGTAGGGAGCTAAGGAAGTGTGTGTTATCTCTTACAAAACCTCTGACTAGATTGGTGAAGGGCTGTAATAGTATATCTATTAGGTTGCTAAGTCTGCTTGTTGGGCATGATGGTCCTGCTACTATGGGTCTGAATGTGAGGTCGTTGAGGTTTGGGGTGCTTATGTATTCCGACTTTTGTATGCTGATGGCATGTCTTACCTGGTTAGATTTGTGTATTTTTGGTAGCCCATAGAAGATGTTTGTTTTTGTTGTGAAGTTTGTAAGGAAGTCTTTTTCTATTTTAGTTAATGTACTATTGTATGTTGTGCAGATTTTTGTTATTTTAGATATGGTTGTGTCGTCTATGTTAGAGCTAATTGGTTTTTAATAATTTTCGTTCCCTAGTGATTCTAAAATTTTTGTTTTATAGAAGTTCTTATTCATTATAACTACTGCACTACCTTTGTCTGCTTCCTTTATAACTAAGTTGTTATTGTGTTGGATTTTTTTAAGTGCTTGATTTTGTTTTCGTATTAGATTACTGAAGGGGTTTCTTTTTGTTGGGGGTTGAGGTTCCAGAGCGTTTCAAAGAAGGTATTTAGTTCTTTTGTGTTGTTATGTTTGTTGGGGAAGTATGTTGATTTGTTTTTTACTAGAGAGTCGTCTGTTGTGTTATCACTGTCGTTAAGTATATCTATGAGTCTAAATTTGCATTCAAATTCTTTGAGGTCTTTCTTTAACTCTGCTATGTTGCTTCTGGGAGTTGGGCAGAATTTGAGGCTTAGTTTTAGTACTTCAATTTCGTCCTTTGTGTCTCTGTAGATAGGTTGATGACTTTGGGTTTTTTGTTGTCTAGTCTGGTGTTGTCATTTTGTGAGGGATTCCTAAAAAATGATTGTGGGGGTCGTTAGTTTCGTTGATTCAGTTGGGAGGTTGGTTGCGTCGTTTTGTAGGGATGTATGGGTTATGATGGTACCTGGGGTATTCGGATTAGTTGTGTTTGTGTGGGGGGTATTATCCACCAAGAAATGCGGTTTATCTTTGGCTACCTTTGACCAAAGCATTTTGGTTCATTTGAGTTTTTTTAGAAGTATAATTTTTTTCGGTAAGAGTGATCAATGTGGAAAAGCCACTCGGCGATAAAAGTTAATGGTTAATTAGTAACGATAAAAGTTAATGGTTAATTAGTAACGATAAAAGTTAATGGTTAATTAGTAACGATTAAGTTAATGATTAATTAGTAACGGTAAACGTTAGTGGTCAATTAGTAATGATAAAAGTTAATGATTAATTAGTAACGATAACAGTTAATGATTAATTAGTAACGATAAAAGTTGATGATTAATTAGTAACGATAAAAGTTAATGGTTAATTACTTACGATAAAAGTTAATGGTAATATTAGTAACGATAAAAGTTAATGGTTAATTAGTAACGATAAATGTTAATGGTCAATTAGTAAAGATAAAAGTTAATGGTTAATTAGTAACGATAAAAGTTAATGGTCAATTAGTAACGATAAAAGTTAATGATTAATTAGTAACGATAAAAGTTAATGGTCAATTAGTAACGATAAAAGTTAATGGTTAATTAGTAACGATAAAAGTTAATGGTCAATTAGTAACAATAAAAGTTAATAGTTAATTAGTAAAGATAAAAGTTAACGTTCAATTAGTAAAAATAAAAGTTAATGGTTAATTAGTAACGATAAAAGTTAATAGTCAATTAGTAAAGATAAAAGTTAATGGTCAATTAGTAACGATAAAAGTTAATGGTTAATTAGTAACGATAAAAGTTAATGGTTAATTAGTAACGATAAAAGTTAATGGTCAATTAGTAACGATAAAAATTTATGGTCAATTATAAACGATAAAAGTTAATGGTTAATTAGTAACGACAAAGTTAATGATTAATTAGTAACGATAAAAGTTAATGGTCAATTAGTAAAGATAAAAGTAAATGGTCAATTAGTAACGATAAAAATTAATGGTCAATTAGTAACGATAAAAATTAATGGTCAATTAGTAACGATAAAAGTTAATGGTCAATTACTAACGATAAAGGTTAATGGTTAATTAGTAACGATAATTGTTAATGGTTAATTAGTAACGATAAAAATTAATGGTCAATTTGTAACGATAAAAATTAATGGTCAATTAGTAACGATAAAAGTTAATGGTTAATTAGTAACGATAAAGTTAATGATTAATTAGTAACGATAAAAGTTAATGGTCAATTAGTAACGATAAAAGTTTGTGGTTAATTAGTAACGATAAAAGTTAATGGTTAATTAGTAACGATAAACGTTAGTGGTCAATTAGTAATGATAAAAGTTAATGATTAATTAGTAACGATAAAAGTTAATGATTAATTAGTAACGATAAAAGTTAATGGTTAATTAGTAACGATAAAAGTTCATGATTAATTAGTAACGATAAAAGTTGATGGTCAATTAGTAACGATAAAAGTTAATGGTAATATTAGTAACGGTAAAAGTTAATGGTTAATTAGTAACGGTAAAAGTTAATGGTTAATTACTAACGATAAAAGTTAATGGTAATATTAGTAACGATAAAAGTTAATGATTAATTAGTAGCGATAAATGTTAATGGTCAATTAGTAACGATAAAATTTAATGATTAATTAGTAACGATAAAAGTTAATGGTTAATTAGTAACGATAAAAGTTAATGGTTAATTAGAAACGATCAAAGTTAATGGTTAATTAGTAACGATAAAAGTTCATGGTTGATTAGCAACGATAAAATTTAATGGTTAATTAGTAACGATAAAAGTTTATGATTAATTAGTAACGATAAATGTTAATGGTTAATTAATAACGATAAAAGTTAATGGTTAATTAGTAACGATAAAAGTTAATGGTTAATTAGTAACGAAAAAGGTTAGTGGTCAATTAATAATATTAAAGTTAATAATTTATTAGTAACGATAAAGTTAATGATTAATTAGTAACGATAAAAGTTAATGGTTAATTAGTAACGATAAAAGTTAATGGTTAATTAGTAACGATAAAGTTAATGATTAATTAGTAACGATAAAAGTTAGTGGTCAATTAGTAATGATAAAAGTTAATGATTAATTAGTAACGATAAAAGTTAATGATTAATTAGTAACGATAAAATTTAATGGTTAATTAGTAACGATAAAAGTTAATGATTAATTAGTAACGATAAAAGTTAATGATTAATTAGTAACGATAAAAGTTAGTGGTCAATTAGTAATGATAAATGTTACTGATTAATTACTAACGATAAAAGTTAATGATTAATTAGTAACGATAAAAGTTAATGGTTAATTAGTAACGATAAAAGTTAATGGTTAATTAGTAACGATAAAAGTTAATGATTAATTAGTAACGATAAAAGTTAGTGGTCAATTAGTAACGATAAAAGTTAATGGTTAATTAGTAACGATAAAAGTTAATGATTAATTAGTAACGATAAAAGTTAGTGGTCAATTAGTAATGATAAATGTTAATGATTAATTAGTAACGATAAAAGTTAATGATTAATTAGTAACGATAAAAGTTAATGGTTAATTAGTAACGATAAAAGTTAATGATTAATTAGTAATGATAAAAGTTAATGATTCATTAGTAACGATGGTTAAGACTGGGCAGAGTTGGAAGATATTAATCTAAAGATTCTTAAAGAAGCTTACAACACTCTTCCTGATCTTCAGCAATAATCTCTCAAACCACATTCTTAGATTATCCATCGGTATTTATGCTAACGGCACAACCATCTATGGCAACACTTCAGAGGCTGTAAATGACTAAGTTCTTTCTGATTCTCTCTTCTCTGATCTTGAGCACGTGGTACAGTAGGGAAAGAGTGGCTGGTTGATTTTAATGCATCTAAATACCAAGATTCTTTTTTTCATCATCAATGTTCTGACCTCCATCTGGCATCAATTGAAATGAATGTCTCTCATCTTGAGAAGGTCCCATGTTTTGGACAAGCTTCTGGGTTTGACCTTTTCTCCTGATCTGAAGTGGATTCGCTGGAAAAACGGTTAGATTGTTCTACTGCTCCAGTAGATATCCCAGCACTGATGCAATTCTCTACCTGTACGTCCTAGGATGAACTGCTATTGTCCCATGGAACAATTCCAATATTTTTGCTGATTTTGATATAATTATCAATTCCATTTTAGATTTTCGATTCCGATATAATTATGAATTCCATTTCTTATCTTTTTTAAATCATTAAATCATTTGCTATATAGTTGTTTTTTCTTTCATAGGGGAAGTTGGATTATTATAAATATCTGTGTAATATGTACATACATTTGCGGTAATGTAAAAAACACTTGTGGGTAGTAGGAATTACAAAGGTAAAAACAAAACAAAAGAATTGTTTTTGCGTCGGAAAATAGGCAAAAAAATGTCGATTCTAATGCACACAAAAGTTCGAATTTTTCCAATCCCCAAGTCATATTTTTTTTACTTTGTAAATCACTACTGTTTATTGAGTACAATATAATAATCAATAGACAATTGGCTCTGTAATAATAATAAATACGAAATCTGCATGAATCAAAATATCATATTTAAGCGTATTTTATGACCGGGCAACGTCAGGCAGCCTGCGAGTATCTCATACAAGTATAAACTTTTTCATTAAAATTTATTTGTAATTTACTTTTACTTTGATTTTATTTTAATTGTATTTGATATTTCCCATTGATGACAAGGATGGTGATGATTGTAATTGATACTGCTGATAGCAAAAATAGGGTCCATTATAATTGATATTTACTACTGCATGTAGGTCTAATGACGAAAATTTCTGACTTTTCCTTAAATAATAAATTTTATCAAAAGCACTAATTTGCTTTTCTGTTTATTGCGATTTTCACAAGTAAATAAGAACAAGGTAAGCATAGAACACGCCATAATCATGCAAAAGAATATCAAGTTTATAAATAAAAACATCGTCTTAGATTATATGGGTGAGTGTATACAGGCGTTTTTGTTAAGAACTATTCTAGAGTCAATTCTATCTAAAGGTTGTGAGTTCAATCCCTTACTGGGGAACTTAGGAAGTAAAAGTTTAACTGATACAATATCTGAAATTGGAATGCTGAATGAGAGTAATCTATCTCCGTGGATGATTGGAATGGCTCAGTTGTAAATCAACAGAAGATCACCTAAAGAAGGGTACAACGGCTAAAACGTTGTGAAAACAAAACCTTTGGAACCAAGATTTCTCCTTTCATTACCAATGTTCAGATCGCCGTTTGCTCCAGTAGAAATGAATGTGTCTCTCTTCTTGAGAAAGACCCTTATTTTGATAAGCTCCTTGAATTGACTTTAAATCCAGATCTAAAGCGGAAGACATGCATCCAATATGTTGCTAATGTTTACTGGAAATTCTACTGCTCCAGAGTACAACTTCTATGCAATATACTATCTATATAAGAGTTTGAACGCCCTAAGATGGAGTACTGATGGAGTACTGGGAAGGCGTCTTTTCTTGCCTTGATGGGCTACAAAATCGATTTCACAATCTAGTGGAGGATGATTATTCTCTGCTTTAAAACCCCTTTTATCATAGAAGAGACGTTGCTAGTCTTTCTTTAATCTATCATTATTTCCATAGAATTTGCTAGGCTGAGCTTCAATCTCTGGTTTCTCCTAGTAACACATTCCTTTCTACCATCACTGTGAAAACGTCACGTTCTTACTCTGTGTCCCTAATATTAAACGGAATTTTTTTATGAACAGAGTTTCTTTCCAAGAACTTTCTCTCTGTATGACATATTACCACATGATTGCTTCCTTTCAAGCTACAACTTGGCTGTCTTAAAATCCAGTGTTAACAAATATCTGTCATAAATTGGCCTCGTCTGATAATATAAAATGATGTCATCTGAACTTTAAAATTCAGAACTGAATAGAATTTAAACTGACACATCCAACTTCGATTCTGAAAAAAAAAATAGTCAATTTTAATTTATTTCTGCTGTACCATGTTGTTGGTGATAAATTCACATCATTCCCTACAATATATTTTCTTTTAATACTTAATCTGATTTTTTAGTTAGCTAATATAGACACTCTTTAAATAAACACCTAAAAAGACAAATCATTCAAGGGGAATAACTCTTCTTCTTTTAGTAAGAGTTAATGCTCCGCATTTGTTTTCTATAGTTTAGATATTGAAACTAAAAAATAAAAGGCATGAGTAGAGAACGTAAACAAATTTGATTGGCTAAAAAGTCGATGTTCATTAATTCTTCCTTTTCCAACTATCTCGTAATATTCATTATCATTGCAAATGAAAATCAATTCCATCTCTTTAATCCTTATCCTTGAGTGGCTTTGTGCCTCGATGATCGGTGACATTAATAAAAATAATGAATCAAAACAACATGGAGATGTGTCACATGAGAACGATTATCAAATCAATCCAAGCACACGCGCACATACACGTATGGAGACATACACGTATGGAGACATACACGCATATGCACAAAGACATACACACACACACACATACACATACACACAGAGACATACGCACACATACACATACACACAGAGACATACACACACATACACATGTTCCTTGAAAGAAATAAACATGACATTCTTTATGGTAGCTGCAACTGGTTGGATCAAACAAAATCTAAAAAATATTTAGACGCAATCACTGACTCTAGTGAAGTACATATAGCAACCCTAAAACAGCTCTCGGATATAAATTTAACTTATTGAAAAGGGAGGGTGCTTTAATTTCTCAGAACCAAGTTAATTAAAATAAAAATAAAAAATTGGTGTGAGAAAGATGAAATGCCGACTGGACAGCATCCTCAATTGTTTTCACCATCTCTCTTTACACTGGTTTGTCTGGGCAACATGAAAAGTCTGCTTTAATGACTTTAAAACAATATGCCCCTGAAAGAAATAAACATTATATCGATTGTGGTAGGGTAATGAAAAAAAAATCTTTAAAAAAAATAATGACAGAATCCCTGGAAGAACAAACTGTAAAGTACAGATAGCAACTAAAATGGACATCAATCCTTAAAATAGTCCTCAAATATAAATTTAACTTATAAAGAAATCAAATGTTAGCTCTATTAAGACTAAATAAAATAAAAAATATATTAAACAAATAGACATACACAGTTATAAACGCACACATACAAACACCCACGCACACATACAAACACCCACGCACACATACAAACACCCACGCACACATATTGAAACAAGATTACAGGGGCAGCTAAAGAGGATCATTTAGAGGCTCAGATCAAAATATAAGACAAATTTCATTTATTAAAAATAGCTTGAAGCTAAGATTTCAGCACTTGCAAAAGAACCCAAACAAAAAAGGCAAAAAGAACATGATGAAAGTCGAAAACAAGCATTTCAAAAAAATCCAAGACTGTTCTACGAAAAACTCATTAAAAAGCCCCCCCCCCCCAAGTAAAAGCTAGAAAACCACTGGAAGTCTCTGAGTACGAGGAACTATGCAATAAAAAAGACTCAGTGAATCTTGGATTTTGTTCAAGTAATGAAAATAAGCTTGAAACGCCTGGAAAAAGTAAACTGAATAAATTCCAAAATCACAAAACAATCTGACATGGACAATTTTTGGCTTAAATAACTAACAGTACTTCATAATCACTATAGCAACTGCTTCATAAGACTGTTAAGAGGTGAGAATGCCACACCAGCATGGCTAGTAAAAGACAATAACACCCGTATCCAAAACGAGACACTATGAGTGAGAAAATACAGACCAATCTGCTGTCTCACTACAAAGCAGAACGATAAAACTGTCGCCCTAGAAAAGGCAACATGATGTCATTTCCGTTTTATGAAAACCGGTTTTCCATTTTTTGGTGCAGACCATCTACTAGTTGGCCAGTTGTGTACAAATCCCAAGATTGATAGGAGCATTATATCATGTCTGAAACTGACACAATGGTCAACAAGCGAGATCGGAGATGTGCCGCTATACAACTCATGCTCTCTACCGATCCAAGTTATGACAACAGGACTCTATCCAGCACCCTCAAAAGGCAAATCCAGGTAACAGGAATGTGTCCAGGGTGATGAAACAAAGTTTCCGGCCACAGGTGTGGTTTCAAGTGAGGGCCACATAATGCCACCTCACATCTTCAAAGTCGGCTTGAAAGTCAACACCAAAGTGTACCTGGATGTGCTGAAGAGTGTAGTGATTCCTTGGTGCAATCAGATAACCGCTGGCAGACCCTGGATGTGCCAGCAGAACTCAGTGCCAGCCCACAAGTTCAAACAGACCCAGGCTTGACTTCAGAAAAAGTACTATAATTTTGTACCCTTCTCATACTGGCCTCACCCTCCTCCTCCAACCTGAACCCGCTGGACTCCTTTGTTTAGTCATATGTCGAGAACATCACCAACATAACCTCTCACAACACCAAAGCTAGCCTGATCGCCACCATCTGCTGCGTATTCACCAAGCTTCCGCTAGTGCTTGTTGAAAAAGCATGCTCCTAGTTCTGGGCCTGTTTTGAGGAGTTAATTGAGCCTGAATGCAACTACATTGAATAAATGTAAGTTCTACTATATAATCAAGTTACTTGAATTGATTTATTCGATAAAAGTTTTAAAATAAATCTGTAGTATTTTTTTTTTTTTTAGGGCGACAAATTTATTGTTCCACCCTGTACAATCTACAAACTCTTCATTGGCCAGATTGCAGACAGCACTTCTCTTTTGGGTTGTAACTTAAAAAAGAACTAGCAAGAAGCAGGAGGAAATTTTTTAGGCACCAAGTACCATTTGTTAATTAATGATCATCCTTGAGGATCGTAAGAAGATGCAGAGAAACCTAAACGTGGATTAGATTGGTTTATTTCAGAACTGGGAAGAAGATTCAATGATAGTTTTCCTCACACATAACTATTATATTATATAAGATCCATACGGTAATCAAAAAAACACAGATGGCCATACAAAGATGTGGTAAACAACTATGATATTAAGCCACACTGATGAATAGTAACAATTCTTGAATTTAAGATCTGAAGAGGAATCTTCCAATGAAACAGCTTACTCTTTTGCCTGGCGATAGATCCACATAGTAAGCATAGATAGATCCACATAGTAAGCTATTAGATAAAAGCCAGTACCACCAACAAAGTCCAAATAACAGAATCAACCACCTTCTCTTTATGGATGGCAGGAGGTACATAATTTCTCCAAAGATATTGGAATGAAGTTTGGCCTGAACAGATGTGCCAAATGCCCTTTCAGAACTGGAAAGTAGATCCAAATGAAAAAAAAAAGATGATGAAGAGACAAACATCAAAAACTTAGAAGAGGAGGGACAATACAACTGTCTTGGGATAGAAGAAAACAATTTAATTCAATATGCAAAGATGAGAGAAAAATAGAGAAAAAAAGTTTAACAAAAAAAGCAAATCGTAAAAGTTTTCCATTTTTTTTTTTAATGTTTTATGTTATTTGCTGTTTCTATTAACTGGGAGTTTTTGTTTGTCTGTTTTTTTTTTTTTTACATTGATTTTTGTTCCACCTTTTTATTATACCATTTATTCATTTATTTTTATAAAATTATTATTTTTAAAAAGGATTTTCTAAATTTAGATTTAATTATGGTATCATTAGGTCGTGAAATTATTAATTCAACCAAATTGTTGTTTAATCTATGAAATGAATGCATGTTTATAATTTCCAACATTTTTAATTTTTTACTTAAATGAAAATTTGTTAAAAAATTTTGAGATTTCGAAGAGTAAAAAGCAATTCATTCTTATTTTTCAAGATTTACTTGTTTATGAAGTAAATCAAAATGCATTCTGATGGATTTAATTTCGTAATTAAATTTATTTTTTATGGAACTTTTACAAATCAATTCTAGTACTTTATCGATTATATTTTTGTTTTCAATACAAATAATTGATTATTAGAAAAAATATCGACTATGCAAGACACGTACATACGCACACGTACACACGCACACACACACATACACAAATACACGATAAGTAGATAAATACTTTTATTAATATAAACATAAAAAAGAAACAAAAATCTGTATAAAATTCTTTTGAAATTTCACTTGTGTTTCAAATTTTTTCTTTTTTGTCGTCAGACGTCATCGTTTTCTTCTGACTTTTTCGCATTCAAATTCAAATGAATGGACAAATCTGAGCAATGTCTCTGGAGTCTGTGGTATTTAATCATCTTTTGTTGCTGCCTAATGATGTCGTCTGGTTCTCTTCGATAAGATTGTTGATGTAAGCAGAAAAATGAACTTTTCTGAAAATGAGGATAAAAGGGAGCGATTTTAGATTGATTCGTTGATAACAAAAGACTTTGACGAGACAACTAGACGAAATGGATTTAATTGTTCTGGCACGTAAACAAAATAAGTAAAAAATAAAGAACTAATAATCGTACTGATACATATCAATATCAATATATATATATATATATATATATATATATATATATATATATATAATATGAAATTTGAAAAGGAAATATAAATATTAATATTAATATTAGTAAATTAATCCGATCTTAATAAAAATGACCAATATTCGATCTAGTTCATCGATATATGAAGCGAGTTAAAATCATGCAAATGTCCATCAAACAAGAAATACAAAATAAATAATAAAAATGTGTTTTTTTTTCTTCAGGGGAAAAACGGTTAGCAAAGAAATTTTATTATAGACTAGCAACAATCTATTAAGATTGAGATTTCTTTATCATAATTCCATGTTTGCATGTTTGATGGATTAATTGGATATTGTATTTTATCTAATTTTTATTTCCATCATTATTTTTTTTATTATTTCTTTAATTGCTTCTAGTATATTGAGTTCTTGTTAGGTTTTAATCTTAAGATAATATTTATTTTTATTTTTGTAACTATTGTTCGAAATGAAGTAGGTACATTCCATATGTTGGATTTCGCAGTGGTTTACTTGATCTGTGTTGGTTAATAGACTTTCTTTTGCTCATATCGTAAAGTACTCGCCTCGCATGCAAGAGACTCGGGTTTCAAATGCCAAGTTCGGATGTATTCAACTGAGGGTGAAACTCAAGTCTTAGACTTCCGGTTTGTTGGCTGTCATGGTTCATATGAGCTGTAATGTATATATATATATATATATATATATATATATATATATATATATATATATATATATATATATATATATATATATATATAAAGTAATCTCGATTTTCCCTCTATCTCCACAGTTTGAATTTTGAGACTTGTGGGGATTGATAAGAGTTTAATGTTTATATATTTTTCCACATTCCATAAACATTTTTTCCGGCTGTTTGAAAACTTCATCCTATTTAAAAATTGTTACATTTATTCCAAAGAAACTGCTTCTCTCAAATATGTGTAGCACTCAATAATTAAAGACACATGTTAAATATTACATTTTCTATTTTAGTTTTTCCCAAAATGAAACAAAAACACAAAACGAAACAAAAATAATTAAATAACTGAACTGAACCGAAATTTATTTCCTTTTCTTCAACAACATTTCAGCAACAGTTCGATCTTTGACGATATTTATAGATGGGCATTGATTATCAAGATTATTTGAACTACTAAAAGCGCGGTTCAAATTCTGTAGAAGCACTAAAAAGTGTATTTGAATTAATAGGGCTACTATTCTCATCTTTGTTTTCATTTTTACAACATTTCAGACGATTTACTCTCCGACCTTCTTCGGGTGCATTTATTTGAGAACAATCTACCTTCGTGGATTACATAAACGGTTCTGTTCAGAATCATGTAAGCATTCCAGAGTATGGCTAGGAGGTTCTCAAAATGATGACGCCACAACAAGGTCAGAGCTTGGAGGGATCCAATTCCCCACCATAACAGAAATTCTTGCACATTAAACATTTGAAAACTTTGACAATATTTATAGATGCAAATTGATCTTAGATTATTTGGACTACTAAAAGCTCTGTTCAAATTCTGTAGAAGCACCAAAAAAGTGTATTTGAATTATTCGGACTACTATTCTCATCTTCTCATTTTACAATGTTCCGGCCGATGTAACCTCCGACCTTCTTCGAGTGCATCTTTTCAAAAAAAATCTACCTTTGTGGATTTAATAATAATAGGTTCAGTTCAAAATTATGTAATTATTTCAATGATAGAATAGAAGGTTATGAAAATGATGTGCTTGAAGAAAGTCAGAGCTTGCATCAGTCGTAACGTTATGAATAAAATGACAAATATGGCAATAATACTCCGATTAATCCAAAGTTATTTTTTTTCTGCTTCTACAGGATTTTTACAGAACAAAACTGTTCTATTAGGTTAGTGTTCAACACTTGTGTGTTGTGGGAAAAAAATAAAATGACATTCCAATAATTATCCCAGTTCTTGAATGCTACATCACAGTGTTATATCGAAAAAAACATACTGATTAGATTTAACGGTAATTAACCCCCCCCCCGCACACACACACGCACATACGATATCTTGTCTTTATATTGTTAGTTGAAAGCGCAAAATATTTAGCATGCTAAGAATGGGTTTCTAAATAATAACATTCTTATTTCAATACAGTTCGTGAACTTCAATTTCCAACTGTAATTCTTCTAACAATTTTCGTTTTGAAATTGTGAATACCAGACGATATTTTTATTCAATTAAAAAAATATCCAATAAATTAAAACGAATTTTATTCTGTTCAAGTTACAACCACAGATCAGTGCAGACAAGTGAAGTCACATGAATGAGATCGCATCAGAATTGTTCATGGTTTAAGTATGGAATTTCTTGAGTTAATTTACTTTCCTTGGTAATGGATTTATTTATGTGATATCACAAATTCATAATGCATGTAAATGCAAAATGTTTGGCAAATTTGATGCAAATTCGAAAAAGGAGAAAAGAGCATAGCTTTTGAGTCAAAATATTCAACACATATCAAAACTGAAGAAGATCGAACAGGATAATAGTTGAAACGCCGTAAACATAACAACAACAAAGATGAGGATAACAGTGTGTGATAAAAAATAACAAATCGGGTTTGATGATAAATTTATTTTTCACTGACCCTTTTCCTGCGTTTTCCAAGATTTGTGGAATGCGGAATCTCCATTGTCTCACCAGAGATTTATTTGCCAAGGCACACAGGAAAAGTTTTTCCCAATTTTGGATTCTTCTCTCTTTCGACAATTTCTCCATCTGCAAAAAATAAATCAGAAAACTGCTTTGAATGGGATATTTATACGACGATCGTTGAGCTTAAAAGTTCACGCTTTCTTTTGGTTTATGAGCACTAATTAATACTTGACTTCTACCGTTAAATTTTAATGCAAACTACAAATTATTTTCTAATCGACAGTATACCGTTTAGAATATACAGGAAAATTAAATGTTGCTCACATCATCATGAAGTATCTGTGCAACTCTTTTAGTTTTCCGGTTCTTAGCATATCTGGATCTCTTCCTTCTCAACTGTTTGTGTTAGTGTCTTTGCTTTGTTTCTCTTGCCTATTGCAAT
Source organism: Euprymna scolopes (assembly GCF_053919585.1). NCBI lineage: Eukaryota > Metazoa > Mollusca > Cephalopoda > Sepiida > Sepiolidae > Euprymna > Euprymna scolopes. The sequence goes on along the minus strand of NC_136506.1, from coordinate 63,934,658 downwards.
AATTCCAGCATCACACCACATCATTCCTGTTTTTGCATCTTGAACCAAGTCTTTTTCTTTTGGCTTCAATCATCGGTGCCTCATCTCCCTTCTTCATGGTGGAACATTTGCTAATATTTTTCCTCTGAGGAGATGGATAAGCATTGAAAACTCATGGGTTAAGGAAATAGATATTTATTCAATTGTATTCTTTGTTTTCAAACAATAAAAAATTTTATATTTGAAGATTAACCTTTTCAAACCATAAAATTTAAATACATAAGTTTGGATACATTTGCTCTATCTTGCATATTGAGCAATTTTTATTTGGCTGGGATTGTCTTATTTAAATTATTTGCATTATTATTTATTTAAAATATTACATCTAATAATATTTTGTAAGACCTAAAATAACTAGATTTGCATACTAGTAGATATATTTTCATTTCATTATTCTGAAGTGTATATATATATATATATATATATACATATATATATATATATATATATATATATATATATATATATATATAAATGGAAATTCCTGGTAGTAAGGAGGTAAAGAGATCCATTTCAAGATTTAGCATTCATTTTGGATTTTAACCCCTTTTTCTGCCTCAATATCCATTTCCCTTATTCTATGTATCTAAAATGTTTTTAAAACTTTAAAAACTTTCATTTTCTGTTTATTGCTTTTAACAAATAGGGTGAAAACTAATAAAAACACTTGCTAATATTTTTCCTCAGAGGAGATGAATAAACATCGAAAACTCATGAGTTAAGGAAATAGATTTATTCAATTGCATTCTCTGCTTTAAAACGATAAAAAATTCTATATTTGAAGATAAACTTTTCAAATCACGAAATTTAAATACATAAATTTTGATAAATAAATATATATATATATATATATATATATATATATATATATATATATATATAATTTAAAGGAGATTAGAATAATAGTCTAAAGAGCTAAGTGTATTTTAATGTAATAGTGAAATTACTAGTTTAATTAAAATACAGGAAATGCTCGTTGTAATTTAGATATATAATAAGCTCGATAGTTAAATGTCCTAGAGCTAATTCAATATTAAGTAATGTGATCTATAATTTAAAAGTTTTAAAAAATTTTTAAATTTAAAAATCAAAATTTAATTAAATTAAAAATCAGTTTCATAAGAAGGAACAACAACAAAGTCAATTATCTGTACGATCGTTTCGGAAATCCGTGCTTTTTATTTGTGGTATACATGAAGTCACGTAGAACAATTATACATAGTTTTTTTGGTAAGCACGGTCTCCTCATCAGCAAATTTAGGAGGATTTCTATTGAATTGAAAAGACACCAAAAATAAACCTAGCATTAACAGTAAGGCAGATGAATCTGAAAAATTGAAGTAAAAGGTTTGGATTTAAAATTTATAAGAAAATTAATAAGAAAATTGGTATAGGTTAGAGATAGAAATGAGTAGAAAAAATATATATTTTGAATTTACATAATAAATTTGATTTAAAAATATATAGATATATAATTACCTTTTGGTTTTTCTTTTTTTGAAATCAGGAACTGTATTTAAAGTAGTCATTTAGATGTTTGCTATAGCTTTTTATTTTATTGAATGATGAATTTTAAAAAGGGCGACGCTCGTGCAGTAAATTGTTTCCGTTAGCGTATTTTGATTTAGAGACGCTACAGTTAATATCTATAGAGAGAGAGTATTTTTTTTTTTTTTTTTTTTTTTGCAAGTTTTTAAGGGGAGATAATTGTCATGGCTTTATTTATTATTTGATTTACGAGTCTAAGGGCGGTAATTGGTTTAACTTAATTTATTAGAAAAAAAAAAAAAAAAAAAAAAAAAACTATTTTTACTAATGAGTAATTTTTAATGATTTAAGGTGGTTTATATTTATTAAATTTAAACCAACGTTTATGATTACACGATAGAATCTCGTGTCTTGAATTTACTAGTTTGGCTGTGCTTTTTATATCTTCATATTTTAAAATTTTTAGGGTTTCTTTTGTACATAATGTACAAAATTTATCTCCTGGTTTATATGATTTGCAAGTCTCAATTATTTGCCATTTTAAGTTGAAAGAAATATTGCTATTTTTTAGTTGCCAAATATAGTTGGATAGAGTAGTTTGGTTTGATAGAGAGTTATTTTTAAAAGAATGTTTGTGCGTTGAAATTCTATGTTTTATTGGGCCGGATGTGGAACCAATATATATTACCTCTTGATTATTATGATTATTTTCCGTTAGGATATTGTTGGATTATAATGTGGTGGGTTGGTTAATAATTGATCAGTAGATTGATTTAAGTTGGTGTTATTATTTAATCTGGTAGTTGAGTTATGGCTGTTGATAGGTTCTTGTATATTTGGAGTTTTTGATACTGTGCAGCTATAGATAACATTTTTAATTTTACATGAGCCTTGTAGGGGACATTTATTTTTTCTTCTACAGTTACAGTCCGATGTATTTTGTATAGTTGCATTTTGTAGTTTATTAATTTTATTATTATTAGAGCTAATTATTTTCTGATGAAGGTTGGGCATAGTAGAGTAAGAGACTTTAATTGTGTTCTTATTGAAAATCTTATTATATCTATGGGGGGCTTTAAAGTTCTTATCTAATATTTTTAAAAATTCTCTAGCTATGTTTGTTTCTAGGTTTTTGGAATACGGGGGGTTGAACCATAGGATCTCCTTGTGTCTATTCTTACGTTTGCGGGTTTTAGTTTGTTGTTTATTTATATTATTATCTAATATTTGTAGTTTGGTTTTATCTTTTTTTGTCTCCTGGTTATTTTTCTTAACTCGTATACGGGAAGACATTGCCATATTATATGTTATTACGCTCTTAATAGGTTTATTTTTAATGCAGTTTATGTTTCTATCATTTTCATTTATGAATTTAATTTGTGAATTATATCCAGAGTTTTTAAGGGCTTCATTATAGTATTTTTCATTTTTGGTAAATATTGATTTAGTAGAAGACAGTCTAGAAATTCTTAGAGCGATATTGGGAACTATTGATTTTAATATTGATTTAGGGTGGTTTGATTGATTGTGGACATATAGAAGTGATTGGTTAGGTTTATGGTATGATTCAAAGGTAGAATTTTCAAGATTTAAGGTTATGTCTAAGAAATTAACAATTTTTTTATTAGGGTCGATTTTTATACTAAGTCCATAATTTTTAAATAATTTATGTAGAGCTTTAATTGCATTTTCATAATTTTTATTAGTAGAATTCGTTATGAAAAGTGCATCATCTCTATATAGCCCTCCTTCAAGTTTGAATTGTTTATGGAGTATACAATGTATTTCATTTAAAAGGAAAAGGCCAACTAGATCAGTGACCTGAGTCGAGTCCGTCGATCCCATTAAAATGTTGAAGTGGTTAGGGGTATTTTTCCTGGTCCAATATTTATTATCAAATGTTATTAAAGACTGTCTAGCTATAAGTATTAGTTTAGTTTCGTCTTGAGTTATATTAGTTAATTTTCGTGCCATTAATAGAGATTTATTAAGTAGGATAGGTGATATAGATTGGTAATATGATTCAATGTCAAAAGAAAGAAATTTAATATTATTTTTATTTTGAATATTAGAAAACCAGTCGATTACTTGGTTTGAAGATTGCCATAGTGGGTATTTTATTATGGATTTAATTTTGGGGATAATTCTATCTAATATTTTTTTACTAACCAGTCCTATATCTGATTTCGAGGGGCAAATGAGTCTAATAGTAGGGTTAATATTGAAGCTGTGTTTGTGGTCTTTTAAAATAAATCTCGGGGTAGCTGGTACCGTTATTTCTGTGTATTTATCTATTTTAAGTTTAGTTAAAATGTTTTTTGCATCATTATTTATTTTATTTAGTGCTGATTTATTAGTAGTTTTATAATTTTTATTAAGTTCTTTATATATTAGATTTTTATATTGTATATAGTCCATTGTGTAGAAATTTCCAGTTTTATCTGCCGGTACTATGAGTTTATTTTGGTGGCTTGTAGAAATAACATCGAAAACTCCTAAATTTGCTGATGAGGAGACCGTGCTTACCAAAAAAACTATGTATAATTGTTCTACGTGACTTCATGTATACCACAAATAAAAAGCACGGATTTCCGAAACGATCGTACAGATAATTGACTTTGTTGTTGTTCCTTCTTATGAAACTGATTTTTAATTTAATTAAATTTTGATTTTTAAATTTAAAAAATTTTTAAAACTTTTAAATTATAGATCACATTACTTAATATATATATATATATATACATATATATATATATATATATGTATCTCATCCATATATATATATATATATATATATATATATATATATATATATATATATATATATATATATATATATATAATTATAAACTCAAATGACCTTGTAACAGGTGTTGTAACACAACATCCGGTTTATGACTTCCGGTTACGCATGCATACATAAACAAATAATCAATGCGATAATAAAACGTATTTTTTACTGCGTACGTTTTCAGCATCCCAATTGTGTTTTTTTTTGGGGGGGGGGATTCGCGTTTAAATTATCCAAATAAACAATTGTTAATACTTTCTGCATTTTTTTTTACATTGTTCATTTCCATATTACGTTTAAGTTATTTTAACACAATTTTCTTACAAATAAATCTACTTTAGCCCATTGACAACCATAAGAGCATTTTACAACGGCGATTTACCCGCCTTCATTTTTTTAAATTTATTCTCCATTTTTTAATACGCCTTTCTTAAAAAACATTCATACATTTTCTTCTACAATACCAACATAAATAAATAACCCTGAAAATATGTTTTTTTTAATTTGCATTACAAATAAATAATCAATGAGACAATAAAACGTATTGTTTTACTGTGTACTTTTTCAGCGTCCCAATTGTTTTTTTTTCACACTTAAATTAAAAGATATATCAAAATTTGAATTTAACTTCAGTGCACATTTACCTTAAAGTATGGAAAACCATAAGTTATATAGTTATAATTCAATGGCCGTAAGTTTTTTTTTTTTCAAAAATAAACAATTATAAACAGAACGACTCATAGAAATATATCTATATTCTTTTTTCATTTTAATATACTTTCATAGAAATGTTTCTCTTATATCACAAAAATCTATTTTCTTTACATCACAAGTGTCACGCTCATACATTAATTCCATAGCTAATATAACACACTGACCCAACGGGTCAAGGGTAGTCTAGTATATATATATATATATATATATATATATATATATATATATATATATAACTTTCTTGGGGTTATATTTTTGGATTTTACCGTCACTGGATTATTTACCTTTCACTAGACTATCCATTCACGTGTAATCACCCTTTTCTTCACCATATTCCCTCTGCTTCACTTTTTTGTTATCAAGTAAGATCTTTGACTTACTTGTAGTTTCATCAAATACTTTCGCATGCAAAATCCGATCCCGCATTTTGCTATTTCCTACCCTCTGATGAGAAGGAAAGTAATTTTTTAGAGACTCCACGGATCAAGTGTTTCCTTTGCAGATTAAATATGTTTTTAACTTTTTTTCAAAGTGTTTTTTAACATGTTTTATTAACTGTTTGCTCTTATATATATATATATATATATATATATACATATATATATATATGTATATATATATATATATATATATATATATATATATATATATATATATATGTATATATATATATAATGTTAACAAAATTTGGAATGCTAATAATTGGACAAGGTTATTGATATCGATATAACATATTATCATGGAGGCACATATTAATGATTGTGGGCATGAGAGACTAGCAATATGGATGGGTGTTACATGTAGAATCGGCAGTTGCAGTTGCAGTTGCAGAAGAGTTTAAGAAGGTGATGCTTCAACTAAGTTCGGTAATGGAGGTGATAATAGATAATAGCACCATCTTTCATTGAAAATTTTCTCTAAAAGATGCTCGAGAAATGAAAGATAAGATGTTACAGGGCAGCTTACCGGCTCAGGGGAAATGGTATTGTGGGGCAACATCATTGGACAGTGAAAGCAATAGCTAATAGAGAATAGAGAAGCTAATATCGCCTGAAGAGATCTGAAGAGATCACATTCTGGTACAACATGACACTCAAGATCTGAAACTGCGCCGCATAGATCAATTTTGAATTATGCATAGAAGCACCTAAGAGACACATCCCTATAAATCGATCATCAAGGACGTTAGAATCCAAATAGGAGAAGAGAGATTGGTGAAGCCACCGAATACACAGTGTACGATGCAGTGGAGAAGCAGAGTAATTATTAGAATGCAACGTTCTAAAAACTAAACTGTTGATGGTTCACAGCGGTATATTTAAGACATGTGGTTCATGTTAATGATACAAACATATGCACTGAACACGAGAATAATGAAATTGAAGCGATGGAGATGCAAAACCACAAAGAGAACATAATTTGCTTTATTTTAGTCCAAGTTTTCAGAAATCAAAGACCCCCCCCCCCGCTTCCTGATCCATGGATTAGATACATAGATATTCTTCTTTATCAAACACTGAGTTAGAAAAAATGTTGGGAACATCATTTTTATCTACCGAATTGACCATTTAAAAATGTTATATCTTTCTTGTGGTCTCTTGGTTTTACTAGATCCCAGGACAAGAATTCCCCAAGTCTGGTGGAGTATTCAGGTGAGTACTGTTACTTAAGGTACTATTACTTGCAGAAGTT
>NC_136506.1:63895434-63922934 GCF_053919585.1 Euprymna scolopes | reverse complement strand
GTATATATATATATGTTAACATGCATATGCATGTGTGATTACTAGGACTATAACAACAGAATATTCTTTTTATTGTTTTTACTCTAAAGTATATATCTGATACAGTTAGACACAGTTATAATCAACCAAGAATCACATCACTCTGTATAAAAGTATATAAGATATCAACGTCTATTTAGTTAAAAATGAAGACAACGAAAGGAAGTCTCATTTTAACATTTAATAAACAAACTTTATTTGTTATTTTCGTTAGTAGCTTTGGTATTAGTAAGAGAGTTGATTGAAAGAGAGAGAAAAGTGTTCAATGTGTTTAAAGATAGATTTGATATCATGCCGGCTGGTTGAAGAAGAGAATAGTTCAGTGTTTGTACACGCACGTGTTTAAAGCTAGTAGTCGGCAAGGCAAAGGAAACTGGTAAAAGAGAAAGAAAGGGCAAAGTTTTCAGTGCATTGACGTATTGTCATGCGTGAGTGTGAATTGTATTGATGTATGTTCTTTAGCGTGATAAAGAATGTTCGTTTGGGTACCGCACGTGGAAATAAATGAGAGTTTGAAAGGAGCCATAGCAAGCTCGTAGTGGGAACACAGTTGTGAGCATATGTTCAGCCTAGCCCTAGGCTAATGTTCGCTGCCCGGCAAGGTCAGATCGAAAGAGCATTAATGGTTTCAGGTTTCGCCTTTTATATACTCGGTCACATGATTGAGTGCTGGCTTGTGATTGGACAAGCCAGGAGGCAATGGATTTCAAATCTTGAATTTGTGAGAAGTAGTTTCTGCCTGTGTTTGTAGCGGCTGCTACAGATACACACTCGAGAGTCAAAACAATCAAAAGAATATGCTGTTGTCCTAGCCCTAGTGATTACTATACACATGTCACTGTGTGTGGGGGGGGTCCTTGTTCTGTTAGGGCATGTGAGTGGGTGGCAATTTGCTTCTGTTAGCCTGACCTCTTCTTCTTGAATGAGTGTACGAGATGATGGAGCTTGTATGTGAGTTTTGAAGTGTTTGTTTTCATTTCGCCTCCCTATCCCAACCCAGAACACAGTTGTGAGCATATGTTCTTGTGTCCTTTGAGGTGCACTGATTTTGATCTTTGGAGAACTTTCATTCTGTTGACCAGGTCATTAATTTTTCTTAATTTGACAGATTTGTTAATTTTGGGGTTTGAAATGATTTTCATTGGTTGAACAATATTGAGGTACCACTTTCCTGTGAAAACTTTATGTTTTTGGAAGTGAAGAGGAGAGAATATCTTAACCAGTTGCGTTTTGGTAATAATTTGAATCGCATCTCCACAATACTCTATGTGCTTTGAACATAGAGTCATCGACTAAAACTTTAATTATAATTATCATCTCAACTTCATCCATTTTATATATTATGGATGTGGGTAGTTTGTAATACAGGATAACCACCAAAAATGCCAGACATGGAATCATTAATAACATTCACAATCGTTTCGGCAATCTAAACAATAGTTGGTACAAATTAACTCCAGTTTATTTCCTGACTTGTCCACCAAGTTTCAATTATGAATGTTTAACAGTCTTTGTTTTATCGCTGTTCATATGGGGACATTTTGATACTCCTTTCATCAAAAAGAAGGTTGAATGGGTTTCACAATCACCAGACCTTAAGCCCCCTCCCCCGCTCGGATAGAGAAGTGAGTGACCGACATTTGAACTGGTGACAATGTTATGGAAATAACAAAGTGTTCTGATAACGGAATAATATTTTGAAATAAGACTGGAATTTAATGTAGAAATAAATAAGCCAGAAATGTGTAAAATAATAAAATGTTTAAAAATATGTTTAGTAATATCAGATTGGAATGTTTGGTTTTAATAAACAAAGATACATGACAAAAGATCAGGCAAGAATTTTTGGTTACGTAGATACATGACATCACGAGTTATGTAGATACATGGCGTAATAAGTTACGTAGATACATGACGTACCGAGTTACATAGATACATGACGTCACAAGTTATGTAGATACATGACGTCACGAGTTATGTAGATACATGAGGTACCGAGTTGTAATGGGCGGCCAGGAGAAACAGTCAACAGACAGGATGGCACACAGCAAGGGCAAGATCGATAATTAATTTGTAGACAAAACTGTATCATATGCTATTTAATTGGAATTCATTATTGAGATGAGTATTATTTATCATTTTTATTTATTGCGGACTATTACCACTTGACGAAGGCCAGAGGAATAGTTTTTATTTATTGTGAATTATTACTACCTGATGAAGGCCAGAGGAATAGTTGGCCGAAACGTTGTGAAACAACTAAGAAAAGATGAGGTTAATATTCTGCAATAAATAAAACTTAAAAATCAAAAGAAAAATTAAGGACTGAATCAGCGTTCAACCTTTCCAACATGAGAACAACATTCAGGAATAAGGTTGCCAAAAACAACCCCGAGGTCTGTTGTTCATGGTAGAATTTTCGTTACAGTTTTCCATTCAACAACATCAGAGATGGGCCAAGTGTATTCCCTAATTGACCATATTTAACCGCATAGAGTGGTATTCGTTCCTTTTGTTGAAGTTATGTCTTCCTTTGTCTAGCAATTGACAAAGATGTTTATTTCGTCCTTCATTTGTCATTATATGTGAACATTATGCACGGACAAAAAGGTGGAAGAAAAGCGAAGTTGTTAGTTGTTTTTTTTTTTTAAACAAATTAAAATCTATATAAATCAATTATTCTTGAGCAACTTTTTTTCCAGAAAGATAAGATATTTTTGAGCAACTTTTTTCCAGAAAGATAAGATATTTTTGAGCAACTTTTTTCCAGAAAGATAAAATATTTTTTAGCAACTTTTTTCCAGAAAGATAAGATATTTTTAGCAACTTTTTTTCCAGAAAGATCAGATATTTTTGAGCAACTTTTTTCCAGAAAGATAAGATATTTTTGAGCAACTTTTTTTCCAGAAAGATAAGATATTTTTGAGCAACTTTTTTTTCCAGAAAGATAAGATATTTTTAGCAACTTTTTCCAGAAAGATAAGATATTTTTGAGCAACTTTTTTCCAGAAAGATAAGATATTTTTGAGCAACTTTTTTTTCCAGAAAGATAAGATATTTTTGAGCAACTTTTTTCCAGAAAGATAAGATATTTTTGAGCAACTTTTTTTTCCAGAAAGATAAGATATTTTTTTAGCAACTTTTTTCCAGAAAGATAAGATATTTTTTAGCAACCTTTTTCCAGAAAGAATTTTTTCATATGAAAAGCAGAATGATATAAAACTTTTTCAACTATTTTTAATAGAATTTTAAATTGCAAATTTTCCAAAAAAACATTATTCACCGCCATTTTTGTCTACATGAATAACACATTTATGTATAAATACCTGAATTTTAAATAATTCCATCTTTTATCTCACTCTATAGATTTCACACAGTGAAATTAAAAAATCCAAAATTTAACGATAGTTTGGTAAAAACTACGGTAGCCTAAATGAAGTTCATTTAGTCCTATAAATTTCCATGTATTTTGAACGTTTGTTTTGACGATTAAGTGAAGAATCAACTTTATAAAGGCTTAATTCTTTTTTCAGAAGCGATATATATATATATATATATATATATATATATATATATATATATATGTATATACAGATGGCAAAAAGAAAGTCCGTACTTGTAATTTTTTCAAAAACTGCAAATTTAAGCTAAATTTAATGTAACTGTTTTTGATTGGCCTTTTATTGTTTTATAATTTTACCTGTTCATATTTGACTTTTAACTTTTCTTTAATTTTTGTCCAAAGTTCTTCCAAATTTGAAATTTTACTATTGCGTAGCTGTTGCTTGATGTAATGCCATACGTTTTCGATAGGATTGAAGTCTGGAGATTGTGCAGGTCAATCCAAACATGGAATATTATGCTCTTCCAGGAACCTCTTGACATTGCCAGCTGTGTGAATGGGAGCATTATCCTGCATGAAGATGGGATTATCATCCAAATTCCGACCAAAGTAGGATAGAAAATGCTCACTCAACATATTAATGTACTTGGTCGAATTAATTCAACCTTGCAAGCGAACTATAGGTCCTGGACCATTGGTACTAATAATTCCCCACACCAAAACTGAACCTCCACCACCTTGCAGCGTTGAAACTGAGCACCTAGGATTAAATTCTTCGTCTTTCCTCTGACGGACGTACTGCCTACCATCACTGCCTAGCCTATTGAACTTGTTTTCATCGCTAAAAAGCACTTTTGACCAATATGAAGAGTCATGATCTTCATTGCATCTGACTAAATCCAGACGACGCTTTTTGTTCTTTACAGAAATCATTGGCTTGCGTCTTGCAACATATTCTCGCAAACTAAATTTCTTTAATCTGTTCTTAATAGTAGAAAGAGAGCACTTTTTAACAAGATTGCACTGTTGTTGGATTTGAGGAGCCGTTTCAAATCTGTTTCATGATAGCATTGTCTTCCCTGGTAGAAGTAACTTAAGTACGACCAGATTTAGGGGCATCACAAACACTGCCGGTGTTTTGGTGCTTTTGCAGTCTTTCGTACCGTTGCACATCACATTTCAATCTTCAGACGATTTTTCGATTGGATAAATCAGAAAAGTAGAGATTAATGAGCTCCTGACGATCACTAAGAGAAAGTCGTGGCATATGGACTAAATGTTACATTGTATAACCTGGAACAACAACAATTACGATTAGAGATGCTTTGTTGCCTGTTGGTGGGTATTTTAAACTGATTTAGGGGCGATAATTTAAGTTGGTTTTAAACAAATTTTTTGCTGCGGACTTTTTTTTTCCTCCTCAATTTGAAGTTATTTGTTTTAAATTGACGTGAACACTAGAATATTTCAATTAAAAGTCAAATATAAGCAGGTAAAATTATAGAGGAATAAAAGGCGAATCAAGTGAGGTATAGGTTGTTTAAACAGTTACATTAAATTTAGCTTAAATTTGCAGTTTTTGAAAAAAATTACAAGTACGGACTTTCTTTTTGCCGGCTCTGTATATATGTATTTGTTGCTTACATTAACGCCAAAGTTAAGCAACGATGAGGCTGGCCAGTACCAGATGAGTGACCATTTTGAGAATGCTAGGCTCCGTATGTGTTGGAGACAACTCCTGCTTAGTCGTCTTATCGTAATGCATTTAGCTTTTCTTTTTTACGATTGCAGGATATTAAGAAAATTCTTACCTGTGTAGAACAGCGGGCTAATTGGCGCAATGCAATATCCAGTTGTCGGCATTTCTTGTCATAGGAATCCTGCAGTTTATGTAGAGCCATAGTTTTATCATCCTTCGAGGATGAAACCTGGATATAATTAACGAGTTCATTTAATGGTTCTTCAAAGTCAGAAACACTGGAAAGAGAAAACATGAACAGCTATTCATAATCAGAATATTTATGTAGAGCCATAGTTTTATCATCCTTCGAGGATGAAACCTGGATATAATTAACGAGTTCATTTAATGGTTCTTCAAAGTCAGAAACACTGGAAAGAGAAAACATGAACAGCTATTCATAATCAGAATATTTATGTAGAGCCATAGTTTTATCATCCTTCGAGGATGAAACCTGGATATAATTAACGAGTTCATTTAATGGTTCTTCAAAATCAGAAACACTGGAAAGAGAAAACATGAACAGCTATTCATAATCAGAATATTTAGTGACAAAAATGCGATTTCAAACTTAAGCATAACAGACAAAGCGACAGGTGGAATTTCTCATCAAGAATTAGATTGTTGCCACATGATTGATGAATCGAATGAATAAAATTTAATGATCTATGAGGAAAGTTTATGACAAGATACGCAATACAACCATCAACACCAAATCTTTTCATTGCTGATCAGATCACGGTCTGAGGGACATGGTCAAATGCCTTTTCCAGGTAAACAATTGCAAATTGTTCTTGCAGAGATATTTTTCTCGGTCTCAGAATGAATATTGCGTCTGTTGTGCTATAGCGATGCATAAAACTAAGCTACAATACTTCTACGAATGTATTTGTCTATTTATATTCGTCTATCTATCTACCACTTTCATGACTGGATCAAACAGTTTCAACTCTCGGACTGAAACTGTTCAAACTCATTGGTAATGGAGTCATTGACTTGAACTCTGTTTCTACAATTGGTGTGCAGCGATTAGATAAGATAACTTTAAACTTCTGCAGGTTAGCATAGTCAGCAGAACAGGAAATGAGAAGGGAAATCCAAAGTCTAGCTTTCTGAGGGAGCAAACTATTAGAGTAAATAGCTTTCCAGCATATAGAGACCTCAACAGTGAAGAGGTGGAATTTTTCTGCTTGTCAAGTTAGTTGGGAGTATGTACATCGAGGGGGGGCACAAGTGTTATGTGTTCATCAGAACACATTCTATTAAAGTACTTGTAAAACATGCAAAGAGATACAACATTGCATCGATAGGACAAATTGATAGCGATTGGTCAATAGTGCAGATTTAAGATTCTTTTTTAAACCTTGTTTTCAAGAGAGAGACTAGTGGTAGATACACCAGCCCAGATGTGGCGACAATACTCCATGCATTGTGGCTTTCTAAGGATATTGTGGCTTTCTAAGGATATAGGATACTCTCTGGTGTGAGTAATTTTCTAGTGCAGTAGAGGGAGCCCACTTTTGGCATCCTTGACAATGTTTTGTAAAGAAAATCCCCAAAAATGAAAGACCCTTGAAGATACAAAATTTGCAAAGCCCGAATACTTACAATTTAATCTGTAGTTGCATTAGTGATGTGCCTTGCGTGCCCTCAGAGCTGTTAATTGTATTTTCCAGACCTATCCTTCTTGACTGAGGCAAATCAAGAATTTGAGAGAATGGCAATTATTTGTATCGCCGTATTGATTGAAAGGTTCTTATAAAGTCCATGATAGAATTGGGACGAATCTGTAATTTCTTTTACAAATTCCCCAGCCACAATGGGATTCATCCACTGAAAGAGATTTTGAGAATGCTTTCTGCAAGGATAAAGCAGCAAAAGCTCCCTTGAATTAGAGACGAATGTAAGACGTCCTTTCACATTCAAACTGGAAAAACTGATCTTGCTGCACCTTTTTAAATAAAACAATGCGCATTATGCATGCGTATAAAAAAAAAGGTAGGAAACGTTCAAGGCAACTCCCAAAATGCAACAGCGGAAGTGTTCCAAACAATACGAATTCCTACATCCCTCAATGTATTTGTTCCAATTCATGTTACTTGTGAATGTTAAGCCGAGGGGTTTGAAGGATGGGCGCTCAGCTAAGGTGTCATTTGTTATGGCAATACAGCTTTTGTCTGCTTACTACATCAATGCATCAACAAGTGACTACATATACTTTAGTGGCTGATCTTGTGAACATGCTAATCAAAAATGGTAAAATTCCTTCTGCCTGAGAGAATAATTTTGTTGTTGATTTATACAAGAGAAAGGGTGATTCATTGAAAAGCAGCAACTATCACGAAACTGTTTGATCAAGTCATGAAGATAGCGGAAAGGGTGATAGAAAAGCTTGGTGTGGCATAACAGAAACAGTCGTCGTTGTGAAGCAATTGTAGCAAAAATATTTGAAGAAAACACAAAATTAATTCTGCTTTTAACCTGAAAAAAAAAAGGCGTTCGACATCACTTTGTGCACCGGTGGATAATGACAAAACATGTCGTTGATGAGTGAAATGTGCATCTTGGTTAATCTATGTGCACCAATTCTAGTAGTAAGATTCTGATCAGCGACTCCTTTAATGATAAGGTTGAGGTAAAGATTTGTGTATTGATTATCATGATTAGGTTTACAGGAAGTGGATTGCAAAGGAGATTAATCACTATTGAAAATGTTAAAGATATCCTCGTACATCTTGTTCAATTAAAGGCAAGTTCCGTACTGAGCTCTCTGTGAATGGTTTGCAGAAATTAAAAAATTTGGGCTCATCAAGGCGATTTGATCTGCATCTGTATGGTATGTGAATAAGGTTCTATCTCACATGTATGGACTGAATACAGTAAGTTTTGCAAAATTCTTACTATCGAGTTAACATGCAAGTGAATGCTGGGTCTGAGGATGACATGACTATGTTTCAGTGGATTTGTAGTGCGCGTTTCTTTAGAAAAAGTTACATGGCTTGTTGCACCTTGGTAATTTTTGCCAATGAGATTATTTTGATTTGCTTTAATAAGAGAAGATGGAAGAGGTATGAAATAATATAAATTATTAAAAAATAACGGTGCAAGCCTGTGGGAAAGGAGAAACAGAGGATGAGAGAGAAAGGAGAGAAAGAGAAGAGAGAAAAAGAAAAGAGGGAACGTGAGAGAGAGAAAAAGAAAAGAGAGAGAAAGAGAAAGAGGAGGAGTCAGAAAGTACCTATTATAACATCACGATGTATTATGAAATCCTTTGTCAAAAAGTGAGTATTTTTTTCTATTGATTCTGCTTAAAACATTGATCATCTTCAATGAATCAAATCTTTTCCTTTTATATTTAATGTACAAAGTTATTCACATGTCATCTAATATATATATATATATATATATATATATATATATATATATATATATATATATATATATATATATATATACTAGCAGGGATAACCGACATTGCTTGGGATTGAATGAGAATCAACAAATGTTTCACACTTCCAATATTTTTAGTGTCATCGAAATCAGTGAAATCATCCATTCTTCTATCAAATCAATCGATTATTTAGACATGAACCCACAACGATGCACTGCAGTGACTCAGTCCACAATTCCTTGTAATCTAGGTTACACTTTTAGAGAACCAACTGTTGATTTTATGAAATTATTTTTATATGACTTGTAATCAAATTAAAAATGCAAAAGTCAAGTGCAATGATTCAATTGTGTTATAAACAGAAACATACATTTTTAAAGCATTCCTATCTTATCAAAAAAATTGTTGATTTTATGCACCGGCCCCTTCTGTTTGTGTGGTGATAAAACTTCTCAAATACATGTGTGATGTAAGGCTGTATAAAAGTGTTAACTTTGGTCAAAATTGGACTGTTCTTCTTGTAATGGGATTTCTTTGATTATCGATTTTTGATACTTATCGGAAGTATTTCAATACAAAACCTGTCTAAGAACACTCCCAGGCACATAAGGTACATATGCGTGAAATTTTTAGAGTCCATAAGAAACGATCTCTCTTTCTCTCTCTCTCTCTCTCCCTCTCTCTCTCTCTCTCACACACACACAAAGTGGCTTTTATACAGTAGCGTCCAAAACTAAGGGACAAAATTTTAAAACCTAATATTTGTTAGAAATAACAACTGTGAAAAGCTGAAATTTAAACAACTGGTAGTCGTTATCATCCATAATAACATAATAAAATTTGAATAATTTGCAAAGGATAGAAAAAGAATTATAATTATTTATTTATTTTCAAAATAGGAACGTCCAAAAGTAAGGACAAAATTGAGAAAAACAATGTAAACCGCCAAAAAAAACAATAAAAATACATGTACAATCAATATTTAGTAAATGAGCCCTCGTTCTCAATGACAGCTACACATCTTCAACTACAAGAATGAATCAGTTCTTGACAATCCCTGATACTAATTTTAAACCATTCTTCTTGAAGCTTCACCCACAAATCCTCTGTGTTAGTGGGATTTCTTTCCATAACTTTCACTCTTACGGTCTTCCAAAGATTTTCTATTGGATTTAAGCCAGGACTTTGCGGTGGCCAATCCATAATTTCGAAATCTTGCTCGCTACGGTAACTCATTAACACCTTTGCCTTGTGACATGGGAATTATCTTGCATAAAGGTAGCCCTATCGAAACGTGAATTCTGTATGATTGGCACAACATGACCTTGAACAATGTTTTTATAGATCTGCGCCTTTACACGAGTTTGTAACCAAACAAGAGGCGTTGTACCATGGCTAGAAAACATTCCAAATACCATGACGCTTCCGCTCTCAAACTTGACAGTTTTCTTAGTACATTTTGCACTTAATCTTTCACCAATAGTCTCTTTACATTGTTTTTTTCCATCATTTCCAAATAAATTAAACTTGCTTTCATCACTGAAAAATACTTTTGCCCAATTTTCATATGTCCAAATTACATACCTGTTTGCAAACTCTAATCTCTTCTTCTTCTTCTTCTTCTTCTTCTTCTTCTTCTTCTTCTTCTTCTTCTTCTTCTAAATAACAAGTGGCTTCTTCCCTAGGGTTCGATTAAACAGCCCTATTTCTTGCAGTCGTCTAGAAACAGTCTGTCTTGACACATTGCCACATGAGGTACTATTCATAACCCTTTAATTTCTGTGCAAGACTTAAAACTGTCCTTTAATGACATACGCTGCATTATTCGATCTTCTCTTGCCGAAGTTTTGCGGTATCTGCCGGTTTTAAAAGCACTATTTTGCTAGTATCATTGTAGGATTTAACAACCCTGCCTACAACACTCTTGGAACATTTCATTTTCTCTGAAATCTCTCTAATTGTGTGCTTTTACTTGTATAGCTTCACAACAGCTTGTCTCACAGAGTAATCAAGTTTTTGACGTTTCGCCATGGTGCCAGCTGATGCATCATTTACAAATGACTAAGTAAGATTATTCTTTAGAGGAATTCAAAAAATTTGAATATAGCATGCTGTTTACATTGTTTTTCTCAATTTTGTCCCTTACTTTTGGACGTTCCTATTTTGAAAATAAATAAATAATTGTTATAATTCTTTTTTTTTATCCTTTGCAAATGATTCAAATTTTAGTATGTTATTATGGATGATAACGACTACTAGTTGTCAAAATTTCATCTTTTCACAGTTGTTATTTCTAACAAATATTAGGTTTTAAAATTGTGTCCCTTAGTTTTGGACACTACTGTATATAAATATGAAACCATGTGTACCATGTGAACTTGTGTGTCATGGATTTCTTTTTCTTCAACTTTTCTTCTGCTCGTGTCATTGTCTATCACATTAGCAGCTGTCGAGATAGCGCGCATGGGTTCATAAGCATAAAAAAATAAAATAAAATGCAAACTCTGGCACATTCTACAAATATCCGTTGCACTCGGTGTGTGTGTGTGTGTGTGTGTGTGTGTGTGTGTGTGTGTGTGTGTGTGTGTGTGTGTGTGTGTGTGTGTGTGTGTGTGTGTTAGACACCATTGAGTTTCTACATGCTAATGTCCACATTCACATCTACTGTTGAGTCCGGGTTTGAAAGTTGCCATGAACTCATCTCATTCTGCTATACAACCTCTCCGATCTCTTAAAGCTCTCCCGATATTGTCCAAGCAGCAACCTGAGTTCAACTATGTAAAACTTGCAGCTGTCCCCAACTATCACCGTCGTTAACCTTCTCTAACCTTTCCCAACTATCTTAAAACTATTGCAAAATCAATTGCCATCCCCCAAAGCAACTCTAAAATATCATAATATTTAATATTATTTAACAATTAATATTATTTAATATAATAAAATAACGGCCTTGTGCCTAATTTGCTTTGGTGGGAAATCAAATAAATACAATAAAATATGTTGACCTTCTTTATCCCAATCATCGCCACTCCTTGACCACCTCAGCTTACTTTTGTCTTCCTTGGTGAACAACTTCCTATCCAGTGTTTTTCCACCAACCTCATTTCCTATACTTTTGTGTTTCCGATAAACTTATTTCTTCTTGTCTTTTGTTATACATGTTTTTCTTTTTCTTTCTATCCCACTTCACAACACTTGGGGGGAACGTCAATAGTATCTCTCACACACACATATATGAGAGAGAGAGAGAGAAAGAGAGAGAGAGAGAGAGAGAGAGAGAGAGAGAGAGAGAGAGAGAGAGAGAGAGAGAGGGAGATTGTGGAGTGACCAATGAACATACTTTCTCCAGCCGATGAATTCCATCATTTATGTCTGTGTTTTAAACTCTTTTTCATAATAAACTATCTAATGTTTCTTATGTAGATTTTCTGGAAATATATGTAAATTCGTTGAGTTGTTATAAGATGATAAAAAGATTTTCAAAAGATATGTTGATATAAACATAGAGGAAGATAGAGATAACACATACAAGTATAGATAGATTAAAGATTGAAATCAGTCAATATAATAGAGAGAGAGAGAGAGAGAGAGAGAGAGAGAGAGAGAGAGAGAGAAAGAAAGAGAGAGATTCAAACAATTTAACCCGAGTTCAATGGGTGACTCATCGGTCACATTGTTTTATTTATTTATTTTTCTAATATAATTTATCTTCGGTGGTATTTGATGCCCTGCAGAGATTAGGCTTTGGTGGGTGGGGATAGATGGGATTGTTATGACTTGAAGTGGGGTAATATCCCTTGCGAAATAGACATCAATACTAGTAATTACTCAGTGAGAAACAACATCTGTTGAGCATCTGGAACACGTGGCGTGAGTAACGGTGGCGGCGGTGGCGATGGTGGCGTCGGTGGTCTACACAAGTGGCTTACATACATGAAAATGAAATGACGACCCCCCTCCCCTCTGAAACAATACACATTTATTTTCTACAAAACTGAAGTCAATTATTATTCATTTATGAGTTGAAACTTTTGCTTTTATACATGTCGACTTGAGTTCTTCGAACGGCATCATGCTGGATAGGGTTTGAATTAATTCTAAGAAGTCATAGAAAGTCGATGATACTTTTTTTTTTTTCAGCCTCAATCACCGCCTCGATACGGGTCTGGAACTGGGAGCATGTATTTTCCAAAGGCGCCGGCGAGAGCTCGGCAAATACTCGGCAGATGGCAGTAATCAGGCTGGCTTGGGTATTGTGGGAGGTCATGTTTGCGATGTTTTCGACGTATGACCAAACAAAGTAGTCCAGCGTTTTCAGCTCGGGGGAGGAGAGGGGGCCAGAGAGAAAAGGGTACAAAGTCGTAGCGCTCCTTCTGAAGCCAAGCCTGGGTCTCTTTGGTCTTGTGGGCCGGTGCCAAGTTCTGCTGCCACACCCAGGGTTTGTCAGCGGCCACCTGATTGCACCAGGGGATCAGCACATCCAGGTACATTTTGGTGTTGACTTTCAAGCCGACTTCGAAGATGTGAGGTGACATGATTTGGCCCTTACTTGGAACCACACCAAAGACCATAACCGTATCCGGAAACTTTGTTTTCATCATTGTGGGCGCATCTCTCTTATTTGTGGTAATCCAGCGATGCATTTTTAGGGTGCTGGCAATGGTCCTGTTGTCCTAATTTTGATCGGTAGAGAGCATGAGTTGCATAGTGGTACATCTTGGATCTCGCTTAATGAACATTGTATCAGTTTCAGACATGATAGGATGCTCCTATCGCTCTTGGGATTTGTACACAACTGGCCAACTAGTAGATGGTCTGCAATAAAAAATAAAAAAAAGAAAACCAGTTTTCATCAAACGGAAATGGAATCATGTCATCTAAGCCGACTGTTTTATCGTTCTACCCTGTAGTATGAACATGTCATTATTTGGTGCCATAAGAAGAACAGCACGTACATTTAAACATACGTGACAACACACACATTGATGAGTATATAATGAGGATAGTAATTCTGCCACTTGAATAATGGACACAAGTCTTACAATTGGCCGGAACCATACAAACTGTTAATTATACAGTTGTAGAATGTACTTTCTTTAGCAGTGTTTGTTGTCATCCAACTCACAAGAAGCGAACACGACAGTTATTAGTTTTATAGTTTTTTTTTATTGTTTAATTGACAAAATAGTTTAGTCATTAACAGTTCATTTGGTCCTTATCCCGAATTCATTCTATATTACAAAACAAAAATCAAGAACTGTATGATGTACGTATCTGTGACGGAAACAAAATATTGTACACCAAATATCACATAAATTATAAAGAAAATCATTTTAAGTGAGTTTTTCCAATGCTCTCCTCCCCATTTTAAGAATAGCTTTTCAAAATCTGGCTAGTTTGAATTATTTGGAGTTATCTTCCCTCTTTCTTCAGACTATTTTCAAGATGACGTCGTGAGATTGTTCTTGCAGTTTAGTTATAAAATAGGGTTTTCTTATTTAAAAATGAAACTACTTGATCAATTTACATGATTTTTTGGTATACAATATTTTCTTTTTGTCACGGGTGCGTACACCATACAGATTTTTTATTTTTTGTATAGGGACAAACGCCATTTGTAAGAAACAAATTTAAAGGTGTAGCTTTTTAGGTCGTGCAAAAGTAAAAGGACGTTTGCCGCTTCTTTGCTTTTAATTTTAATGGCGGCAAATCGAATAAATGTTTACCTTTGAAAAAGTCTGGACGTAATTTTCTCCATTTCTGTTAAAGGTTCTTTTGGCAAGTATTCTTTAAAAACGTTTTCTTTGAAATAAATCAGCTGAAATAAAATTTTAAAAACATATTTGTTAAAAATCGATCACGGATAAAAATTTGATCATTGCTAAAACTCAGTGATAAGCAAAACTTGATTATAAGTACAATTTGATCATGAGTCATGACTATATATGCAGAATTACAAGTGGCTTGCCTACAGTTCACACAAAATACTGTGCGTCGTGAGGCCAACTTTCACCAAACAATGATGGCCTTTATGTGCGTTTTCAGCAAAGGTAACAGCATGCTGTCTCTCAGTTTTAAACAAAGACTCAAACTCAATCCAAATGGTTATATTAAGTTGTTATCAAACGCTGGTGGTGACTGCAGGAAAACTATGCATGTAGCAGCAGAACTCAGCTCTCTAAAAATCCAGCAGTGGCTGTGTGAAAATTTTCACTTCACCAATCCTAACATCTGCTTCTCTCCTAACTTGCCTAATTACAACTAGTTACAACAACGAAAGATACCAACCGCTTGCATCACCCGGAAGATAACAGTGGCTAAGTGGTTAACAGTACAGGCTGACAATCTGAGTGTGCTAAGTTCAAATCCAGTTTGTTACATAGGAATGTTGGCAACCTTCACGCGGTCTCTCCAATGTCTTTCTTGAAATAATTCTAATAAGAAAGATATCGAGGAAACGAATGCCAACAATAATCATCTGATTCATGCAAAATGTAGGAATGATGCTCGACAAAAGCATCAATCTGCATCACTAGTGTTGAAGCATCTTTCAAAGGATATCATAAAAATGGTGTCTTCCAGGTTCAGGTTCCACTTGGAGGCTGTGATGGAGAGTCAGGTTGAGCTGATCCTTTAAAAGATGCACTTTTAATTTAGAGAATATATCAATTAGTCTAATCACTAATATATGTCAGGGTTTTTTCTTTCATTTCCAAAAAGTGTAAAATTCATCCTCAGCATTTTGATGAATTTGAATTGCAAAGCAACACTAACTTATCGATTTTTATAGACTGAAAGCAAATTGATCTTTTAAAAACCAAAAATAAAAATGTATTTTTCACATCAAATAATCATTCAATGAAAAAGAAAAACATCATAATTGGATTTGATGTTATGGAAAATATTAAAACAAGCTTTTTGGTTTATCTCCCTTTGCACGTTTGTCAATAGATTTCCACCAATGAAAAACATGGCAAGATGGAGTATTGGAATAGTAAACCATAAATTGTTATTAACTTATAATTAAATTGTTATTAACTTATAATTAAATTGTTATTAACTTATAATTAAATTGTTATTAACTTATAATTCAATTGTTATTAACTTATAATTAAATTGTTATTAACTTATAATTAAATTGTTATTAACTTATAATTAAATTGTTATTAACTTATAATTCAATTGTTATTAACTTATAATTAAATTGTTATTAACTTATAATTAAATTGTTATTAACTTATCATTAAATTGTTATTAACTTATAATTAAATTGTTATTAACTTATAATTAAATTGTTATTAACTTATAATTAAATTGTTATTAACTTATAATTAAATTGTTATTAACTTATAATTAAATTGTTATTAACTTATAATTAAATTGTAATTAACTTATAATTAAATTGTTATTAACTTATAATTAAATTGTTATTCACTTATAATTAAATTGTTATTAACTTATAATTAAATTGTTATTAACTTATAATTAAATTGTTATTAACTTATAATTAAATTGTTATTAACTTATAATTAAATTGTTATTAACTTATAATTAAATTGTTATTAACTTATAATTAAATTGTAAAGAGTAAATCAATAAAATATAAAATCAATAAAAATAAAATCAATAAAAATAAAATCAATAAAAATAAATATTGATAATAGTTTTTTGTGGGTTTGTATTTTTGTTTTTGTTTTTGTTTTTTTACGATTTTACACAAATTGTGCACATATTGTAACTATTTCATTTTTTTTTTCTTTCATTTTTTTTTCATTTTTTTTTTCATTTTTTTTCATTTTTTTTTCATTTTTTTAGTTTTTTTATTTTTTTCGTTTTTTCATTTATTTTTTTCATTTTTTTCTTTTATTTTTTCATTTATTCCTTCCGTTTTTTCTATTTCGTTTCTTTTTTTTCCTTTTTCTGTTGTGGTTTAAAATATAAAAGGCGATCAAATGTTACTTACTGTGAGAATAGAAATGAAAACTTACCAGCTGAAAAGTGAATGTTGTGTTTTGCATGTCATGAGTGTACACCAACAAGTATAACAAAAAGGAAAAACTTCACAGGGTAGATTTTTATAGTTGGCATTGACGTGAGTAAAGTGATTTGCATGTCTGGCAACAAACTGACTTAAATAAAGAACAGGCGGTGAGTTTTTAAAGAAAGACAGAAAGTGTTAGTGTTAGAGATGTATAAATTATGCCAGCATTTGAACAGAAATTCTATTTGAAGTTCGGATTCCTATTGTAACCCCATTTTTTTTTTTTTTTTTTTTGGACAGTCAATTGATTACAAGTTATTTCGGCACGAAAAGAAGATAGTGAGATTGTGAGATTAAACAAAGATATGATATCGCCGTTTAGTGGAGAAGGTGATGTAGTTGGATGGATGAAGAAAATGGACTTGGTTGTTCAGCTACAAAAAGTACAAGACCTTGTTAGTTCCATCCCACTTTTTCTGCATGCTCTCTACCTTGAGATGATTGATAGATGATGAACAAATAGAAATGAGACTAATGACAGTTGTCATCAAAGGGCTTTTGAAGTATATAATTTACCTTATGTTGGGAAAATCAGTCTAGCTATTTAGCATAGAAGACCAATTAGTGGAGAGAATTGAGCCTGTAACCTAACAGCTAACACTTGTTTATGCAATCAACTGACATATCTATAAATAGGATTATCACATTTAGACGCAATCATCATCATCATCATCATCATCATCATCATCATCATCATCATCATCATCATAATCATCCCTCTAAATTAAACCTGCTTGTCATGATCGTGACTATGTTGTAGGATCTATCGTTCTCTGATTGTCTTTACCTGCGCATGTAACAAGCAAAGACATATCAAGCACAGAACCGCAAATCAATGGAGTGGGAGTTGCAACGTTGCCTTTGTGCCATTCTTCTGTGGTTTTTGTGTCAAACGTTTCCTAATTTCATATGCAACCATTTAACCTTGTTGCATTCAGTGTCTGGAGTAAAAACCTGAAATTTCGCAAGTTACAAAATAGCTGTGACCAATGAAGAGGGTTTCACACAGACCAATCCTGATGCACAAGCTTTGTAAACTCTGTGCATAAGTTTGATATACTTAACCTCATCATCATCATGATGATCATCATCGATATCATCGCCATTATCATTTTTATCGTCATCATTGTTATCATTATCATCATCATAATCATCATTATCATTGGCATCATTATTGATGTCGTCATCATCATCATCATCATCATCATCATCATCCATATCATCATTGTCATCGTCATCATCATCATTATTATTGATGTAATCATCATTATCATTATCATTGTCATCATAATTACTGTCATCATCCTCAAGCATATAACACCTTACAAATTATTTTTCACAGGCATGTGTTTACTCAAAGTATTTACAACCAGTGAAATCGTTTAACGTTTGTTTTACATTCTGGCATATTTAATATTTGCCATATTAAGGAGATTTTGGAGTTTGATCTGATATTTTTTTTTTTTTTTTTTTTTTTTTTACATGGGTGTCACCACTTATCAAGGCCCAGAGGCCACTCAAGGATAAGGGTTAATAGGTATACATTAGTCATTGTGATTTTATCATAGTAAACAGTGGGAATTTTGTAACTTAGATTACTTAGGGGGACGATTCAATTAGAACTTGTTCACATTGGACATTTTCTTCTTTTTTTTTTTTTCATAGGTATCAACACATTATCAAGGCCAAGATAAGGATAAGGGTTAAAGAGTGTACAGTAGAAATTGGACAATATAATAATCATTAGTAATGAAAATTTGTTAAATTTGATAACTTATATGGAACGGTTCATCAAGAACTTATTTACGTTAGACTTGAAGACAACCATATTGTAGTCAGCCGGAAAGCAGGAAAACGGAAGACAATTCCACAGGCGTGCAGTTCTAATAAAAAAGCTTTGTTCATGGAATCTACGTTTAGGTTTAGGCACAGATAAAGAGTGGGAGTAATTATTGATAGTGTTTACAGCTAGACGAGTGTTTCTTGTGAAAGTTTTGCGAGGGGGGACCATAGATTGAAGCTCATTCGAACACTTTATTATTAGCTGACTATGAATAAGAGAGATTGTTTTTCTACAATTTGGTCAAATGATTTATTTTATGTCGTAACACATGATTTGTGAAATAATTATGTACAGACTTTGATGCATAATATCTACAATCTACGTCTATACTTACGTTTTCCATCCAACTCGTGAGTTAGTTGGCCTGCTATTTTTACAAATTGATACTGACAAACCTGCAAGATGACTTGCTTGCTGCTGCAAATAATGTCTTCTATTTTCCATATGGAAGAGATGTTGCTCTATCCTTATTTTTCTTTGCTTCCTCCTTATAGTACACGCCTGAGAGATTGACCAATAAAGTTTGCCGCACTACTGCCTCCTTGGGTAGAACTTCAAATCCTCTGATGTCAAACGTAAAGTATCATCACTAGAAAACTTAGTTTCGACAGTTTATAGATTAACCAGATGTTTCATCACATTAAATAGATCTCAGAACAGATTTGTGAATATTTTCCATTGAACATAAATACCTGGTGACTTTAAGAAAATATACCATCTATCCATGGAGACGTTAATAAAATTCACAATCCTTTCTTATTTGGTGCAAATAAATTTCGCTCTATATCCTGATTTGTCCACCAAGTTTCAGTCAGGAATTCCCATCAGTTCCATTGGTTATTTTGCTGTCATTCAATAATACCTGTACTTAGATACAACATACAAAATTGTCAGTAGCTCTGGTTTGGGCTGTGATGACTCTCTTTAGTTAAAGCATAATCTGAAGCTTGTTATATTAGACTTTACCTCTGATAAAAACCCAAAGATAAAATTTGGGTGTTCAAGCTCCGATGACTGTGAGGTTCTACTGTTTGGAAGGATCACCAAATATCACCGCATATCTCTGAATGTCGATAAAACAAGCTCTGTTTGACATTTGTAGTGACTAAATTGTAAATCAATTCCAATAAACGCTAAAAAGCAAATGTTCTAATTGTTACCTTGTTTTTTTCTCTACTTCGTTTGGATTCACTTTCAGCTATGCTTCTAAAAGCAAATTATTTTTCACAGGAATGTGTTTACTCAAAGTATTTTCAACCAGTGAAGTTGTTTCAAACCCTAATTATATTATTTACACACATACATATTCAAAATATGAACATACTGATGTATACATTTTTAGGCTTTGTAATTATTAACTCACCTTTTTTCACTCAACATGAATTTTCATAAAAAATACTGAAAATAACTTTATATGTTTATAAAATTATAAATATAAAATTGCTTTGTTATAAAATTTCGTTTTTCTCTATTTTTCATTTACAAAACTTAGTACTTACTAATTTGTGACTCTCAATATTTCAATTATTTCCATTTTAATATGCATATATCTTTCATTTTTTTCATTCTTTTAACATAACTTTTATATCCAAACCATATTAATTATTGGTATAATTTTTAGTAATACCTGAAGACGCTATTGCCTTCAAAAAATGGCCCAACTAAAGACCAGGGGCCGTTCCACACATTCATGACTTAAACTTGGTAGACAAGTCAGGGTATAGACTGAAGCTTATTTGTATCGAACATGGTTGAATTGCAGGAAACTAATGTTAAATATATTGAAGAGTCTAGGAGTGACTTGTATTTTTATCGATGTTATTTTGTATATTATTTACGACTTTATCATTAGACGCCTTCAAATGAAGGTTGGCTAAAGAGGATCAACCTATAAAATTAAGTAAGAGTTGCTCATTTTTTGTTATACAAAATTCCTTTTTAGACACGTTACACTCAACAAAGATTTGAAAAAGAATAATCGACCATAATAACTTCACATTGCAACATGCCTGTGATCAGGCAAATGTATTAAATTTAGTAGAAATGAAATTCAGAAAATTACGATACACTCGGTTGCAGTAACTTCAGAGACTTTGTAACCTATAATGCTCCCCTCTTTATTGCATGAAACATTTAACTCTTTGAAAATATCAACCATGAATAAATGTGATTTTCCTTTGAGGGCAAGACACATGCAATGTCATTATGCCCTATTACAAAGGACAAATGCTTCCATGGCAGCAAACTGGGACATTCATCGAAAACTTATCTGAGCAAATTTTTATATTGAACTAGCCTGGGTGCCCGGCATTGCCTGGGTGTTAGGAGGTGTGTGTTGAACAAAAAAAAAAAAGTAAATAAATAAAGTGGTAGTAGGCAAGCAGGCTCGAACCCATGACACGAAGGCAGAAAAAGAAAACCTGATTTCTTACCACTACTCAATGACGCGACCAGAAGTTCGAAACATTAAAATTAAACAAAGTCAATCCAACCGATACGATGACTTGCAAAAATGGCTCGCAAAAATTGATCCCTCCTTGTCGAAAACTGCCCAGTTGAGGATGAAGGAATTAATGATACTGATTTCGTTAAAATCTGTCGCCTCTGTCGAAAGTTTGAGGTAGATATGCATACATACATAATGATTGCAACGTCTTGTCAGACGAGTGCCACTCCCTCAGACACTTAAAGTCCATGAGCCCAAAAATGACTCTCTTTTTTTTTTCTTTTTAGTCCTACCGGTGAATTCACATGCTCAAGCAGGCATGACACTGAAGACGGTCATTGAGATCAATTATTACATGCTTCCAGCATTTCAAGCCTCCACACGTCACAAATTTTCCATTGCCACAGGACCATTTTTATAGACAAATGCCTGAGGGAGTATCTATACACAGATGATGTTACAGAGTCTTAGTTTTGTATGACAGCTAAGTCTCTCTCTCGGTTCAAAATGTTGAGATCCAGCAACAAGCAAGAGCAAGATAGCCAGCAACAAGTTAAACTGCAGACTAGCTCAATGCGGGTACTGGTCTCCCGCTTTATGGTTTTTTAAATCAGAGATTTGCTTCTCCTAGAAAGGTTGCCTTCACTACGGCTTACAGGAGCCCTCTCCACCCCAACACACGCATACATACACACAAACACACACGGTGCTAGTTGGCCATTGACCCCGAAAAAGGATTCATTTGCCCTTTGGAAGGTCTTTTTTTTTAATCCTTCAGTGAGACTAGCCACCCTTTTCACCAAACAAGTCTGGTGGGGGAACCAGTTTAGTCGCCGGTGACCCGACCATGAGGCAGGTAGTACTGGGTTACATGGTACCAGTAGCATATGACATGACCTGACACATACATACATACATTTAAACAGACAGGTAAGATTTATATTATAGATTATAGATGACGTCACTCAACTGTTTGTTTGCTACAATCATTGAAATCAAAACTGTTGTGATGTGTCCACCCTACGGATAATAATAAACTCTTTCGCTTATTATAAAGAGCAGGAAAGTATGTTTCTCAGCGTTAGCACACAAATTAGGCACACGTTATGCACATTTCTAGGTTTTGTAATTACTAACTCAACTTTCTTCACTAAACACGAATTTTCATAAAAAAATACTGACAACAAAGAGTGTGGGTATATGTCAGACTGACGTATCACCATGCTCATTATTTGTTGAGCATATATTTTTCTGTTCAATACATTTTGTTTCCACTGAGTTGTGTCTTTATTCCATAACCTTATGGGACCACAACAAAAACTAATATCAAAAAAATGGGCACGTAAAGAAGTTTTAAAAACCTAGGCATAGAAATATGTAATCTCCGATATTACACTTGTCGTCCACATGAAAAAAAGTTCTAAACCTTCACCAATTCTCACAAAAATGAAGGTGGTCAGCCTTTTTCTGTTCTAGCGTTATTTCCACTAATGATACCGAACTCAGCTTCAATCTCTGGTTCCTTATTTTACTTTCGTGACCTACTTACAGCATGCTCGTAATTTTCTCCTATTTTATTATGTAGTCCTCAAATTTCAACCGATCCAAAAAACAGCAATTATCTCCCTTTTGTCAAAAACAGTGATGTTTTTGACAAATGGGAGACAATTGCTGCTTTCTGGATCGG
This sequence comes from Euprymna scolopes, assembly GCF_053919585.1. Classification (NCBI taxonomy): domain Eukaryota; kingdom Metazoa; phylum Mollusca; class Cephalopoda; order Sepiida; family Sepiolidae; genus Euprymna; species Euprymna scolopes. Next base: position 63,900,406 of record NC_136506.1, on the reverse strand, counting down.
TTGTTGTTTTTAGTGGATGGTATTTTCAGTCTTCTCCTCATTGAACTGTTAATTTATCGATCTCATTAATATTTATTCTTGTGGTGTTTAGTTTTGACAAATGGTGACTCATTAATAAAAATTAAAAATTAAAAAATTCGTCAAACTACCGCAACTACAAAGAAGTTTCTTCCTTCCTCTGTGCTCCTAAAATCAAGCGGAATTTTCATGAACAGAGTTTCTTCCCAATAAGCTATATATGAAACGCATTTCCATTAACGTACTCCCTGCAGATGGTCGTCTTCAAACTGAACCTTAACAAACACTTGATATAAACCGTCCTCATAACTAATCAAGTTTTGTTAACTTTAATCTTCTCATAATATTCGTCATCATTCAACAGAAAACTGATAATATATGCATTTCATTAATACTTAGTTTCGAGTGGGTTTTAGCCTTGATAACTAGGGCTGTGACAACAGCATATTCTTTTCATTGTTTTGACTCTTGAATATATATATCCGTCAATATCTTAGATGTTTTTATATAGACGGATGTGGTTCTCGGTTGATTAAGCGTGTCTAACTGTGTCGGATATATACCCGAGAGTCAAAAGAATGAAAAGAATATTCTGTTGTCACAGCCCTAGTGATGACTCATTGTTAAAAAATGATAGAAGACATAAGTGAGATGTGCAGGAAACAAGACATTATTCTAAAACTTGGAAAGCAGCAAAAGGTTACTCAGTTGGTCGACAGAATCGTAAATGAAAACACGAAATCAATACATAACAATTCTTAACGTGTATTCACGTTCTTTCCTTTGCGATATTCTGTCCTCAATGTGTCAGATATAATACAAATAAATTAAATAAATAAAACGTTTAATCTGATTTATAAACAATAAACATACTAGCAGAGCTACTCAGCATAACTTCTATCTCATTCATTCCCATCCTCACCCTCCCCACCTTCTCTTCCTTCTTTGCCCAACTCACCCCTATCTCTGGACACACACATATAACTCGTCGACGTAAGGGCAATAACTCTGTATGTAAGTCTTGATAACATTAAATGATATAAATGGCCATTGAACACCCCCACCTCCAATAATGAATCTTATTTTAAATATTATACATCTAGTGTTATGTGGATTTAAAGAATTATTAACTTTGTGGGTATTTTTTTGGTCTTTTTCAAGTTTTAGCTAGGCATACAAATAGACATTTGCTCTTAATATTATAAATGTAATTGTTCTTGTTAAATAGAGAAATGTAGAAAAAGGATTTATTATGAACGTAAGCAGCTTAAGTTGTGAACGTAAGTAGCTAACCATATTTTCTTCAGTTAAATTGAGTTGAAATAAACTTTGAGAAATCCAGCATAGACAAGTACTCTAGCCTTATACATAAAATGACGGAATCATTTGACGAACAACAAATGAAAATAATGTACTTTTTAAGATATGCACACATGTTTCTTTTCAACGTGACATAATTTTTGTTTGCTTTAGTTGTTATCAGGTGCGTGGCTTACCTCGTTGAGAGCACTTTTGTAATTTTCCACTGTAACAGACAAGCTCTCACACGCCTTTTCCACCTGGCTGCTTGATTTGGCTTCCTCATGCAACATTCTTGATGGATCGTTCTGAAAAAAAAAAAGAAAATATATATATATATATATATATATATATATATATATATATATATATATATATATATATATATATATATATATATATATATACTACTTCATTTACTCACATAAAATTAATATACGAAAGTATAGATTTATGCGTAAACTTTAAGTATTTACTTCAAAAGTGCTCAATACGTAGGATACTAGAAAGCTGATTGGCTAACTAAAATCCTCAACAGAAGAGGACCATATAAAAACGATAAACAACCACAGAATTCGCGCATAAGCCTGACAAATCCTAGAGTGGATGAAATGCCGAATATTCAGTGTAGCTTAATCGCCATATATATTTTATAAATTACTATATATATATATATATATATATATATATATATATATATATATATATATATATATATATAAGTAATTATTTATTAAATTAATTATTAGTTTTCACACGAATCATTATTATCGCAAGAGCACGTGGTGTTCCCTGGTTTCTGGGCAACAACAAATCTCCCCGGATTTTTTTTTACTGGAAATCGTCCCAGACAAGGCGTGAATCCATTTGATGTAAGGCGTTACCAAGAATGAAATATGATTATCAAAAAAAAGAGGAGACGTCTAATGACCCCAGCCTCGAAAAGACAAAGATTATAGGTAGTAGGAAAACAGTCAAAGAGCAGGAAAATATGTTTCTCAGCGTTCGATGAAAATAGGTAATCATCATCATCATCATCATCGTCGTCGTCGTCGTCGTCGTCGTCGTTGTCGTCGTTTTCGGTTTAACATTCGAAAGAAGTTACTGGAATAGGAACCTGTATTACAATGCGGTATCAAAACAATAACTTGATGAAGACCACTAGACCAAGAAGTCAAACGAGCTGGAACAAAAAAGTAGGCAACAGATTAGATAATTCTAAAGAACATATGCCGCAATAGTTTTTATAGAAACGACTAGCAACATCACGTCTTTGAAAGAGAGATTGCACTAAAAAAAGGGGGGGGGGTGGACTAATCAAATGTTTCTGCACTTTATTAAAAATCTTCAAATGGGATAGAGATTCACTAGCCCAAATATGACACAAATGTGCCATACATAGTCTGATTCTCATACTCTTCGCATCTTTTAGTATTTGTTGCATATCACTTTGCGTTATCACAACAGTCATTTATTATTGAGTTCTCAACGTGATAATGACTGTTGACTTTCATTGGAATCTGAGTGATAATAAGGGATTCCGATACTCTCTCTGCCCTTCCAATAAAGCTCTGAACAGCCCCCCCTCTCTCTCTCTTCAATTTTTCCATCAATTACAGTTTTGGATTCTTTTGAGGGTGCATATGACAAGTAATGTTTTCTCCTTCTTATAAACGCTGCGGAACCATAGTACTTGGCTGTTGCCTATAAAAACTAAACGTGCATTTTGTGCTAAATTTTCTATCTAATATATTATTAACATAATTATGCAGATGTAACTGTTGATGAATTTAAAGTAGTCTCCCTTCACTACGCTACATATTTCAGCAAGCAGTCCACCATTTTTTTTTAAGGCATGCTTAAAACAAGAAATTGGAAAATTAGACATTAAGATGCTAGCTAAATCTTAAATTAAATAACAAAGCACAACGAAATAATTCTATTGAAACCAATACGCAAATGAAGATGAGTATTCATCATTGTCGTTGTCATCGTCGTCGTCGTCGTTTTCGGTTTAACGTTCGTTTCGCATGTTGGCTAACGTTGGACAGTTTTAAGAAATCCAAACTAACCTATCTCTGGCCAAATCTTTATTTCTCGTAAGTTCATCCATATCACTTCCTCCCACATTTTTCTTGTCCTTCCCCTGTGACCTGGCCTTTCTATCACAACTATTCTACTTCGACTAACCGAAGAACCCTCATCCACTCTTTCAACCTGGTCACACCATCAACGTCTCCTCTTCTGCACACATATCTTCCTATACTGTTCAGATTTAATCCTCGTCTATAGCCATTAAATCTAAGCCTTACACATCTATCATATAATTTCTTATACCATTTCTCTTCATGCAACGCGTGTCCTCAACTTTTCTTCTTCCATATGTAACACATTTTGTACACATGCCTGATTGATTCTTCATTTGAGTGAGAGTGGTCACATTCTCCTGTTAGTATTAGCAAATGTTTCTAAACTTAATCCAGCCACTCCTATTTCTTGTAATGAAACTAGTATCTGCCCTTCTTTGTTTCTCAATGGTATTACCGATATAACAAAAATTCTTTTGCATAAAAATATACTTTATCCACGTCTGAGTTCTTTTTTACTTCCATTATCGTACATCTCTTGAATATAAACTGGTTATCATCTCTCAACTTATCAGTAAATCCACTGCGTTTACAAATAATATTAAAACATAAGTTGCAGCGATTTCCTTTCCCCAAACCGAATTGAGGAATTTCCTCGCTCTGAAAGATTGCCAATGAATTTATTTTCATTTCAGTCTTGGTAAGAGTTATTCTTACGCCTTTACTTTCCATAGCATTCTTCCAAGTTTTTAACTTAACAATTGGACATTGTCACCTTGCATTGTGTTACAGGCAACTACTAAATCATCATTATACAGCATCTCTTTCGGACAACTCGTACATAACTCTGAAGAATAAATGCAAAAGTCAAAGTAAGGACAAAGCTCATCTTAAATTGAAAAGCAAAAATCATGCAAGTTAATTATTTTTTAACAAATACAGATTCTGATGTCACACTATGGGACGTCGATATTTAAAAAGATTGTAGACTTCTCAAACATTTTTCATATAGCAAAAATGTAAATATATTCAATATATATATATATATATATATATATATATATATATATATATATATATATATATATATATCCATTCCAGTTTTAAAGTTTGAAAGTCTATATATATGTGTGTGTGTGTGTGTGTGTGTCTCTCTCTCTCTCTCTCTCTCTCTCTCTCTCTCTCTCTCTCTCTCTCTCTCTCTCTCCCTCTCTCATACATATATATATGTGTGTGTGTGTGTGTGTGTGTGTGTGTGTGTGTGTGTGTGTGTGTGTGTGTGTGTGTGTGTGGAAGTATATAGACTTTCAAACTTTAAAACTGGAATGGGAAAAAAAACTGTTAGTCCCTTCAGCTAACATTCACGTATGTGGAGATTTCAATGTTCACAATGTGAAATGGTTAACCCACTCAAACAAGACCGATGATGAGAGGAGGTTCTGTCATGATTTCTCCATTGCTTATGACCTCACTCAGATTGTCCAAGTACCCACCCGTGTGCCCGACACTGACGGGCAGTATGCGAGTCTCCTAGACTTCTTTCTCACAACTTGTTCAGTTTCTGTTCT
>NC_136506.1:63780434-63890434 GCF_053919585.1 Euprymna scolopes | reverse complement strand
GGTACATTACCTGAAAGTACTTCATTCAAACTCCTCGACTTAACGTTCACAGGGAACATGAGCTAGAACCGACACATCAAAGGAATTGCCCTGGCTGCTGTGACGAAGGTGGGCTCTTTCTACTGTGCTAGAAAGTTGCTTACACCTGAAAGTATCCTACAAGGCCACTATTCGCCCATGTATGGAGTATTGTTGTCACATTTGGGCTGGTGCATCTGCTACTAGTCTCTCAATCCTGAACAGAGTTCAAAAGACAGTTGCCAACCTGATAGGTCCTGAACTGTCATCTAAGCTTCAATCTCTGTCCCATCGACGAAATGTGGCATCCCTCTGCCTGTTGTACAAGTATTTTAATGAGTGGTGCTCCAACGAACTACAAACCCTTGTACCCCTCGATGTAAAAACCCCTGACAAACTCGACAAGCAGCAAAGTCCCACCCCTACACAGTCGAGATCCCTAGATGCAAGAAAGCTTTCTACTCTAATAGTTTCTTCCCCAGAACTGCTAGACTTTGAAATTCTCTTTCAGGATTCTTGCTTTCCCAACAGTACTGACATGCAGAAGTTCAAGTGTAATGTGAACAGACATCTTGCTGCTCAACTCCCTTCATAGTATCTCTGCAACTTATGTCCCTGATAGTAATACCCTACATCAAAGTGGCACTGTGCCTTGTTTGGGGTGAAAATTGAATTAAAAAAAATGAGGGCATTTGAGACGAATTCATGGAACCGACCTGAACAGGTCGGAATGTAAAAAGTCTTACAAACGCTGACAACAATCTTTCTTTAATTAAAATTTATTAAGATATTCCATTTTATACTACGTTATATTGGCACTCAATTTTAGAACTAATAACATTTTGTGCTTCAAGTTCATCCGACTTTCTCGGATCTTACCAGATTTCCTTAGTCAATAGCGGTAAAAAAGCAAAAAACAAACAAACAAACAAAAAAAAAAAACAGAAGGAAACCAAAAAAATATGTAAACAAAAAAGGGAACGGAATATATTTCAACATTTGATAGCAGAATAATTTTTCGGGGGTGGCTTTTTGTTTTCTTTGAAAACTTTACACTTCTTAAAAAATATACACATTTATAATTGGATCCGTATGTTAAGATTCTCCTTTATAAAATAGTGCTTATGCGCACGTGCACACACACACACACACACACACACACACACACACACACACACACACACACACACACACGCACACACATGTGACATACACACACATACACACACACGCACGCACGCACGCACACACACACACACACACACACGCACACGCACACGCACACGCGCGCACACACACGCGCGCACACACACGCACACGCACACACACGCACGCACGCACACACACATACACACACGCGCACACACACACACACGCGCACACACACACACACACACATGCGCGCACAGAGATTCAGTGATACACATTGTTTTACAAGATATCAACCCTTTTTATTTTTTTAATCCTGAAACAACTAACATTTAAAGTTATCTTAAATTTCTAGAATCAGACCCAAATAGTCCTTAACCGGCAAATCAAATTTTGCTTCTCACTAGCTAGTTTCCATTTGTTATTCTTGTACCATGTTATTAGCAATATATTAACATACTTAGCTACAATTTCTTTTTAAAAATTGCTCAGTTTGTCCAGATGACTGATAATAAAAAACATTTTTAAGTAATCACCTAAAATTCATAGTCGAAATAACTTATATTTTTATTAAAGAGTACGCGTTGTTTGCCTTACAACTAAAAATGCATTTCTTTTTCTATTTTTAAAATATGGCTAAACAACGGAAATTAAAAACTAAAATGTCAGGCGTGTACAGCGCGTTATACATATCGTGAACGATTCTTTAAACACAATCTAATATTTTGCTCATGTGACGAGATGTGTTCATACTTATACTAGCGTATTTAATGAGAAAATATATGACATAAGAGAAATATATAGCGATAGAGAAACGCAGAAAATAGAAAGAGTTTCGACAGTTACTTAAGCAAGTTACTTATGGCATAAAAGCGAATTGGTATTGTATTTTAATTTGATTTTGCTGATTAGTAGGGCTATGACAATAAAATATTCTTATCATTCTTTTGACTCTCGAGTATATATCCGACACAGTTAATCAACAGAGAACCACATTACCCTATCTAAAAACATATAAGATATCAACAAATACACACTCAAGAGTCAAAACAATGAAAATAATATGCTGTTGTCCTAGCCCTACTCATTAGTAATGTCGCTATTTTTACGTACTGAAATTATCCCAACTTCCACAATACAAAATATTTTATTTTACTCAGGTTTTGTCCAATAATGTACATATATATTTATTTATTTGTTTATTTATTTATTTGTTTATTTATTTGTTTATTTTTTTTGTTTATTTATTTGTTTATTTATTTATTTGCTTATTTATTTATTTATTTGTTTATTTATTTATTTGTTTATTTATATATTTGTTTATTTATTTGTATATTTGTTTATTTATTTATTTGTTTGTTTATTTATTTGTTTGTTTATTTATTTGTTTGTTTATTTATTTGTTTATTTATTTATGTATTTGTTTATATATTTGTTTATTTATTTATTTGTTCATTTATTTGTTTATTTATTTATGTATTTGTTTATTTATTTATTTGTTTATTTATTTGTTTATTTATGTATTTATTTATTTATTTGTTTAGTTATTTATTTGTTTATATATTTGTTTATTTATTTATTTGTCTATTTATTTATTTGTTTATTTATTTATTTGTCTATTTATTTATTTGTTTATTTATGTATTTGTTTATTTATTTGTTTATATATTTATTTGTTTATTTATTTATTTATTTATTTATTTATTTATTTATTTTATCACCTGACGAAAGTCAGAGGAATCATTGGTAAAAACGTTGTAAAGCCACAAGTAGGAGATGAGGATAATAGTGTACAAATAAATAAATAAATAAATAAATTACTCATCTCAAAAGGATTCCAATAATAAAAAATAATGTACATATTTATAATACTGGTCAACAACAACTTTGTTGTCTGCGTTTCTTCAGCCGATGTAGGACAAATCTGATGTGCTGAATCCAAAAAACAAATTGGTGTTGCTCAATCAGGTCAAGTTTTGGAGTTATGGTCATTTGTCGTTTTTTTTTTTTTTTTTTTTTTTTTTTTTTTTACATTTTTGTTCTCATGTACGCATGTATAGAGCATTTTAGAAGTTGTTGGGGGTAAAAATCGTATCCGAATAATTGTTTGGATCGCAAATGATAATTCAATGACAGAAAGTATTCAAGTTCGATAGTTCTGGGTGAGTATGTCGAAAAGGAATTAGTTTGAAGTCATAAAACTTCGAACTCTTCCAAAAATTGGTTCAGCATCGTGCTCAACATTACACAAAGATTAACATTATACTGTGCGGGAAGAACTTGTGCCTTGCAAAGAAAAGAACGTCATCAATGGTCTTCTGGTGGACAGAGACAGAATACTCTTCCCACTGCTGCACCTCAAGCTTGCCTCAATCAAGCAGTTCACCAAGGCTCTGGACAAGGATGGTGGCTGCTTCACTTTACTTGTGCCAGGTTTTTCCAAGATTGACCATGGAGAAGTTGAAAGCTCGCATCTTTGTCGGTCCTCAGATTCGACAGCTCATCAGAGATACAGATGATTATAATCATTTTATTAAGCTACATATATTACTTATAGTTTTATTTCTTTTTATTTACTATTATGCATAATCATAATATCATTATTGTTTGCTTTATTACAGAATTATATTGACAAATGCCAGCCTCATAAACTTTTATTATTTATAAATTTATTCCTTAAACAAAACAAATTCTACGATATTTACGTTGTTTACATTTACATGTTTCAATAATCATACATTAATAGTGTTCAAGTGTGAAAGCAGAATTTTATTGAGATCCACGTAAGTTCCGCTATTATCATATAAAACTGTGTGTATTCGTGTATAGTTCGTGAGATTAAAAGATTCTCAGAATTCATCAGAATTTTGAAGCCACTGGAGGATTAGGGTCGCCTAAGCTTTGAATTATAACAGACACACTTTGAAAATTTAAATATTTCCAATTTGTATAAAATGACTACATAACAATAGTAACAACATTTATTCGAGAAGAATATTTTATTTGGGTCAAATTTGCAATATGCTTGCTTTTCATTCTTTCTTATTCTTTTTTTTTTTTTTTGTTTCGTGAATAAAAGAGAGAAATACAGAGACACAGACAGAAAAAGAGAGAGGTTATGTTTATTTGCATAAGTCAGTTTTTAATGTGGGTAAATCCAGCTCTCACAAAAGTGGCACTCTGGTTGAGGAAAAATATACCTGTATAATTCCATCGGTACTCCTCCCCAAACCTCGAATTAGGGAACCTCGGATGACAAGATTCATCTTATCCTACACATACATTTTTTGTTCGAAAACTAAAACAAACGGAAAGATCTCTCTTTGAGAATAAATGTATTCGTTGGTTCTAAAACTACTGAAAAAAATGATTTTTTTTTTACACGGTGGTCACCATTTATCAAGGCCCGGAAGCCACTCAGGGATAAGGGTTATTGCAAGTACAGTACGTTAGTGTGGAGATTTAATGAAGTGTTTACTTAAGAGGGCGGTTCATTAGGAATTTGTTAACGTTGGACTTGAAGACATCCAAGTTGTAGTCAGGTGGGAAGCAGGCAGACGGAACAGAGTCCCACAGGCGTGCAGTTCTAAGAAAGAAGCTTTGTTCATGGAATCTACGTTTTGATTTAGCCACAGATAAATAGTGGGGGAAATTTTTCATAGTGGATTCAGCTAGACGGCTGTTTTTCGTGAAGGATTGGTGAGGGGGAACCAAAGATTGAAGTTCAAACGAGCACCTGCCATGGAAATAATGATAAAACAAGGATAGGCTCGCAACGTCTCTTCTGTGGGAGAGAGGTTGCAGGATAGAGAAAAGGGCATCTCCCACTAAGCTACGAAGTCTATTTTGTACTCTGTCAAGGCAGGATAGGCTGTTTTTAGCAGCTCCTGTCCAGATATGGTAGCAGTACTCCATCCTTGGACGTACTTGGCTTTTATATAGATAGAGAATTACATCAGCAGTGAGATATCTACTGGAGCAGTAGAAGGATCCCACCATTTTTTCCAGCGACCTTGGCAACAGATTTGACATACGTGTTCCATTTCAGATCAGGAGTAAAGGTCAGAAGCTTGTCAAAATATGGAGCTTCCCCAAGACAAGAGCCATCCATTTCAATTGATGCCAGATGGGGATCAGAGCGTTGATGATGTAAAGATAGGAGTTTGGTTTTAGATGCATTAAAGGTAACCAGCCATGTCTTCCCCACTGAACCACGTGCTCGAGATCAGAGGAGAGAGAATCAGAGAGAACTTTGTCATTTACAGCCTTTGATGTGTTGCCGTAGATGGTTGTGTCATCAGCATAGATGTCAACGAATGATTTAAGTATGTATTTAGGGAGATCATTAATGTAGATCACGAAGAGAGTTGGGCCCAGGATTGACCCCTGAGGGACTCCAGCATTAATACTGCTGGCCTCTGATTTTTGTCCATCGACCACTACTCTTATGAGCCTATCGGAGATAAATGATTTAATGATTGAGAAAACATTTCCAGTTATACCGTAGCTGGAAATCTTGTGAAGTAGGCCCTTATGCCATACCTTGTCGAAGGCCTTTGATATGTCAAGAGCAATTGCCCTGGAAATGAAGCCTTTGTCAAGAGATTCACTAATTCTGTGAGATATAACCATTAGCACATCTGCGGTAGATCTTGCAGAACGGAAACCATATTGTGTGTCACTAAGAAGATTATTTCTGCTGAGGTGGTTGACTATTTCTCTATTTAATATGGATTCCAGCAACTTACTCATAACGCATAGGAGACTTATTGGTCTGTACTGAGAGGGAGATGACTTATCACCTGAATTTTTAATACAGGGAATACTGATGAGGTTTTCCAGGGAGTGGGAAAGCACTTCTCCTTAAGGCAACGCTTAAACAGTTTCGTAAGTATGAGAGTAAGTTCTGGTTGAAACTTTTTTAACACTATAATTGGGATGCCGTCAGGGCCAGTTGCTTTACTGGAATCAAGGTTCTTGATTAGCTTGGCGACCTCATGCACAGATATTTGTATGTTACCTAGCGTGTTCTGTGTTATAAGAGGAAATATGGGGAGTTGATGGCCTTCGTTGCATAGGGTAGAATTAGCTGCAAAGTTCTTTGCAAATAGTCTGGCCTTGTCTGATGCTGACGAGATGACCTCTGGTCCATTGATAATGGTTGGGATAGAACGCACACTTCTGTTCAGGATCCTATTTGTTATTTGCCAAAACTGGTGGGAACCAAGCCGCTGATCAGCTACTTTGGATTTAACAGACTGAAATTTGAAACATTAATGAGACGTTTATTGCCCGGCGGCGGTTATCCTCGTGGTCGGAATGTGGAGGATAAAAGATGATTGTGTAAACGTCAGTTGACTAAAATGATTAAGCAGAGCTCATGATAACTTGTGCGTTTCGCGCGGATCGCATTTGGTGTTGGTTGCAAAGGTAATTTTAATGGTATCAACAACACTGTTCGTAACTAACAAAAAATTTATTAAAGTGAGTAATAAAAATGTCACTCTAGCTGAATATAATAACCATTCGGAAAGTTGCAATGTAAATAGTCTTCTACACTCGCTCAAGAAAGCTGAAAGTTCTCACTGCTTTATTATGTCAAGTTTCTTCTAAGTTTGGCTCAGGATCATTATACACTGAAAGCTGCAGTACCTGATGACCAGCCTTTATAACAACTAAACTATTAACTTCATTCAAAAACACGAAAATTTCCAAACTCTGCTTTTATTAAATTCTATTTCAGACTCAATTGGATTGGAGGGAACTTGATTGATCTCCTAGTCTTTTCTCTCTCTCTCTCTCTCTCTCTCTCTCTCTCTCTCTCTCTCTCTCTCTCTCTCTCTCTCTCTCTCTCTCTCTCTCTCTCATCACTCAACTAATGAAACCAAACTTCCCGTTTATTTGGTTCCTAATAAATTTCTTTTAGGGACAGAGGTTCCACTCTTTTTTACTTTCACTCTCACCGTTACCCGCGCCCCCTCTAATGGGCATTAAAATTTTATTTTCTATGTTTCTGTCTTTTATTCCACTTCTGTTATGCCGACCTGTTTATCTCATTATCTCACCAGAACCAGCCCCCCAAACTTTCCCAATATTAAGTTTTTATTTTTTCCCATTTTAATATTAAGTTTTTATTTTTTTCCCATTTTAATTAAATTTTTCCCTTTGTCAGCTGATCCAGATTACCTGACATTTTTTTCAGACATTTTTTTCAGACATTTTTTTCAGACATTCTTTTCAGACATTTTTTTCAGACATTTTTTTCGCTCTGAAAAATAATAGTTTTAAGCTTATTCTTATTTAGTTGAAACCAGGTACACCTTTCCATTATCTATTATTATTATTATTGTTGTTGTTGTTGTTATTATTATTATTGTTATTATTATTAAACAGTTTCAATTATTATTATTATTATTATTATTATTATTATTATTATTATTATTATTATTAAACAGTTTCAATTATTATTATTATTATTATTATTATTATTATTATTATTATTATTATTATTATTATTAAACAGTTTCAATGCCTTTATCCACTTATAGCCACTGCCCTGCAAAGGGTCGTAGAGTCGGGAGATGTCCCTGATTGGCTTGTTAAGGAAAGAACAACACTGATTAGGAAAGATCCTGCAAAGGGAAGAGATGCCAATAATTATAGACCAATTACATGTCTACCACTAATGTGGAAACTGTTAACTTGAATCTTTGCAGAAAAAATTATGAACATCTTGAGAGTAATGGTGTTTTTCCTGATGAACAGAAAGGGTGTCGGAAAGGCTCGAGAGGTACCAAGGAGCAATTACTGATTGATAAAGCATTAATACAGGATGCAAAGAAGAAGAGGAATCTGAGTGTAACATGGATAGATTACAGAAAGGCTTATGACATGGTTCCCCATTCATGGATACGTGAAACTATTAATGACGAAGGTCGCTGAGAATGTGATAATGCTTTTGGAGACAAGTATGGCTCAATGAAAAACGGTGCTGACAGCAAACAGAGAGGTAATGGAGCAGGTTAGCATTAAACATGGAATATTCCAAGGAGATTCGTTATCTCCACTTCTTTTTGTAATGATAATGATGCCACTGAGCATCCTCTTGAAGAGAGAAAAAGTGGGGTATAACATTGGATCTGGTGACAGACGCCTCAACCATCTACTGTTCATGGATGATTTGGAAATATTCGGTAGAAATGAAAATGAAATGGAGAGACTGGTAGAACTTGTGGGGACATACTCAGAAGACATTGGGATGGAGTTTGGGATTAGTAAATGTGTGGAGCTGGTGATGAAAAGAGGAGTAAAGGTTCATCATGAAAGAAATAGAAGATACAGGTTATAAGTAATTGGGAGTGTTGGAGGGTGTAAGCATCATGAACAGAGAAATGAAGGAGAAAGTCAGGAAGGAGTATCTTAGAAAAGTGAAACTAATTACAAAGTCGAAACTGTATGGATGAAACCTAATGAAAGCAGTGAATGCATGGGCAGTCAGTGTTTTGTGATACAGTGCAGGAATTTGAGAATGGTCTGACAAGGAGTTACATGCCATGGATATCAAAACAAGAAAAGTTTTAGCAATGTTTGGTATATTTCACATTCAAAGTAGCGTAGCAAGGCTGTATCAAAAGAGGAAAGACGGTGGAAGCGGATTGAAAAATGTAAAAGATTGTGTTAGAACCGAGGAGATGTCAGTGAAGGAGCATGTGGTTAGAAGTGAGGGGTGGATGCTTAAGGTTGTGGCCAATGAAATGGAGGTATGTGAAACCAAGGCTGATTATGTGAAACGTATGGATAGAGAAAGGGCAGAGGAACTGGCTAGGAAGAAAATGCATGGAAGGTTCTTCCAAGATATAGCAGAAGTGGCTGATGAAAGATCATGGCAATGGCTTAGAGCTGGGTATCTGGCTTAGAGTACTGAAGCTTTTGTTTGTGCAGCACAAGAGCAGGCTTTAGGAACACGATTGTTCAAAAAAGTGGTTCTAGGAGAGGAAGTTGCTGCAGAATGCCGGATTTGTGGTAAGACCTCAGAATCAATTGCGCACCTTGCAGCAGGGTGTAGAGAGAGTACCGCACCTTGAGCAGGGCCCAGAGAGAGTACCACAAAAGACACGATTGCATGGGACTCCGGATATATTGGGAGGCGTGTAAGAAGGTTGGGGTGAAGTGTGCTGGAAAATGGTTTGAGGAGGTGCCTGATGAAGTGAGAACAAGTGAGGATGGCAATGTAGAGGTATAGTGAGACAAAAGTGTCATAACGACCAAGCAATTGGAGCATAATCGTCTGGATTTGGTCGTCATTGACAAGGTCTCAAAAAACTGGCAGATTGTAGACTTTTCAGTACTCTGGGATAGGAATGTGAGAGAGAAGGAGAACGAGAAGTGGAGCAATTATGCTCCATTGGCCTTGGAGATAAGGCGTATATATGGGGTTAAAACACAAATAATCCTGGTCGTAGTTGGTACACTAGAAGTAGTATCATGTCGTCTGGAAGGACAATTGAAAAAACTTCAAATCCCCGATCTTTTAGGTAGCCTTCAGACCTCTGCTATTGTAAGTACCACCAACATCCTTATAAAAACTCTTGATCTTTGAAGCTCCTGGTTTGGAGCCGGGATTGAGGGAAATCCTCTGGAAATGAATCCCATCCCTTTCCAGAGAGACGTTGATAAACGAAATCAGAATTATTATTATTAGTAGTAGTAGTAGTAGCAGCAGTATGATTATTATTATTATTAGTAGTAGTAGTTGTAGTAATAGTGGCATTATTATTAGTATTAGTAGTAGTAGTAGTATTAGTATTATTATTATTACTAGTAGTAGTATTAGTATCTATATATTAACACGTGTGTGTGTTCTTTTGTGTGTCACGCTTTCCAGTAAATTTGATTGGTTGAGATTTAATTCTGGAATAAACATTTAATTTCGGAATACACATTTACGAATGCTCCAGGCTGCATTCAATTAGCGTGTTCTAACCATTATATTTGTTTTTAATTCTATAAAATTTAGGGTTTTATCTTTCAAAAGTTGTTAAGAAAGCATTGATTTTAAGTTATTCCATAGTAAAAAACGATAACACAAATCTCTCGGCCTGCGGGGACAAAAATTGAGCATTTATTTGTTTTTTTCATTGTTTATTTTTTTTTTACATTTGTTTATTGAGAAAGAGAGAGAGAGAGTGAGAGAAAGAGAGAGACACTGATGTTTTCGTTAATTAAAATATTATTGCTACTACTACTACATGTTCACGTAAACAAAAGCCAAGATGCATATATGTTATGAAACCTCGAACCTCATAAAAAGCCTTGACGTTACTAACCAAAAAGGCGACACGTTATTAGCGAAACAAAACTGGTTTTGTATATAAAATATTTTTATAAAAACATTAAATCTAAATATATATATATATATATATATATATATATATATATATATATATATATATATATATATATATATTAAATGACAGTTTCTTTTTCTTAATAAATTATTTTTATTACAACATTGTTTTAACTAAAATAGTTTCATGAAAAACTGTTTTTGGTACATAAAATATTTTAATCTATATATTAATACGATAGCGTGTGTTATTTTCTGTATCACATTTTTTTTCTTCCGAGTGTCTGTTGTTTAATTGTTATGCCTTTCCATTTCTTGTAATAAATAATTTTACCAAAAATTCTTCATCAGTTTTGGTTTCGGTTTTGATTATAGCTGAAAGAACTCAAGTTATATATACGTATATTCTTTTTTCTTCATCAGTTTTGGTTTCGGTTTTGATTATAGCTGAAAGTACATTCTTTTTTCTTCATAAGTTTTGGTTTCGGTTTCGATTCAAGCTGATGTATCGAAGCCATATGGATATATTTCTATTTTTGAAATCACAAGTTTATAATATATAAGAATGGATCAAAAATTGCCTCTTATAGTAATATATACGAAATATGCATAAATATCACATTTAAGCATATTTTACGACCAGGCTATATCAGGCGTCCCTGCTAGCTTAGATAAATACTTTTGTAGTTTTAACAAAAAAGCTACAATAATATCAGAATGTCTCCATTTACACTGAACATCCACAAAAATGCCAACATCAATATATTACATATGAAAGAGTCCACTTGTGGAATTTGCACAGGTCCCGCTAGTTATTAATATTATTATTATTATTATTAGTAGTAGTAGTAGTAGTAGTAGTAGTAGTAGTAGTAGTATTGTTATTATTAGTATTAGTAGTAGTAGTAGTATTGTTATTATTATCATTATTATTATTAGTAGTAGTAGTAGTAGTAGTAGTATTGTTATTATTATCATTATTATTAATAGTAGTAATAGTAGCAGTAGTAATAGTAGTATTATCATTAGTAGTAGTAGTAGTAGTAGTAGTAGTAGTAGTAGTAGTAGTAGTAGTAGTAGTAGTAGCAGTAGTAGTATTTTCATTAGTAGTAGTAGTAGTAGTAGTAGTAGTAGTAGTATTGTTATATTATCATTATTATTATTATTAGTACTAGTAGTAGTAGTAGTAGTAGTAGTCGTGCATATTAACACTCTCAGCTAAATCACTCTCTCATAAAAATAAGATTTTACTTTATTAATTTTTTTTAATTATAATGCAAGAAATGTCTCGCAAATAAAGTGTGTTTGTGACCTGATTAAAAGACGAACTTATTTAATTCTATCCTAAACATGGTGTAGGGGACTAAAGATTAGAGGACACCGGGGAGGAGTAATCTGCCCCTGCTCTAACGCTTGTTGTTTTTTTCCTTTGGTCACGGGCAGACGTGTTGTCTTTCCCTCTCAAGAAGAGGAGAAACTTCGTTCCACCACGAGGTGAGCTCTGAGAACTTTTTCCACCAGTCGGTGAGTCTTATCGAACTGTCGCTATTGTATTGTGTTTTATTGTTGTTTAAATGTTTGTCAGTGTGTAATAAATGTGTAAACGTAATTGGGCAATTGTGTTTATTCATATATTTTTTGTTTAATTAAAACTAACAAATTGGTGACTCCGAGAAAATATATATGTACACGCACATACATAATAATAAGTTCTGTTAAAAAAAAAAGTAAAATAATATTTTATGAACAATAAGAAAAAGTTAGGATGTAAATTTTATTTCTAGAATTCTAATTATTATTCCCTAAATAAAAATTCGTAGGGTAGCGTAATTAAGATAGCAACACGATTTTTCTTCTATTCTTTACATATTTTTGTCGATAGAATAAGGATGGAACTAGAGTTTTGTTTTAATCGTGCACAACAAATGCAACAAGTTTTTTTTTTCGAAACTAAATTATCCCTTATAGGAAAATTTCGTTCCTGAAACGGCTGTCGGTATTCCTGTCAAATTCGGCGCCTGATACAGGATTGGCTGATATGGGCTAGTACGTTGCGTTCTGTCTCTGTGCCCCCTTATCCTCCGTGTTGTATTATTACTATTCCTTTCTTTCCATGCCCTGCTGCTAGACTGTTGTAGTTTCCAGTGCGGTAAAATAAATAAATAAATAAATAAATTTTTTTTTTTAAATGGCGACAACTTGTAACGTTAATGCCTCGTTAGTTCGTGACGACCCTGCTTTGTTTTTTGCTCAACTCGATTGACAACCAGGCAGAGAAATTCTGTTACGTCGCATCCATTTTACCTCAGGATACAATTACTGAGGTAAGAGAGTTAATAATCTCTCCATCTACAGAAAAGCCGTACGATGTACTTAAGGAGAGAGTCACGACTGCTGTGACTGTTTCAACACATAAGTGTATTTCGCAAGTGTTGGAACAAGAGACCCTGGGAGATAGCAAGCCGTCCCAATTTCTAAAACGGTTACAAAAATTGGCTGAATGTGCGATGGATAAAAGCATCGTTAAGCATATTTTCCTCCAACGGATCCCGACGGAGTATAAGGTGGCTATCGCTGCTCAGGACGAGTCCACGCCGGTGGAACAACTCGCCGTCATAGCAGATCACATTGCAGACATATTATCCACACAATCGTCTGCAGTATCCAGCGTGAAGGCCTCTGGAAGAGACGAGCTTCTGGAAAAATTAATGGAGGGCCAAAAACGGTTGGAAGCCCGTATGGATAGAATGGCGGAAGACATCGCCAGACTATCATTAAAACAGAAGCAGGGACATGGCAGCAGAGGAGGTCGCAGCCAGTCCCGGGAACGCAAGCAAGAAGCTATTTGTTGGAAGCACAAGTGATTTGGCGAAAGTGCCAACTCTTGTATTCCACCTTGCAACTATAAGGGGCAGGGAAAAGCCTAAACCGACAGATGAGAGCGGCATCAACTGTCGGTGCATCCTGCTCTGGCCGCCTACTTTATGTTGTAGATAAAAATACAGGCATCTCATTTTTAGTGGACAGTGGGGCACAAGTTTCCCTTATCCCGGCAACATAAGTGGACAAAAGGTCTCCTCCCTGTAAATTTACACTGCGGGCTGTAAACGGTTTGATAATACGGACTCATGGGGAGAGGTTCATGGACCTTAACTTGGGTTTACGCAGATCGTTTATCCACGTTTTCATAGTGGCTGACGTAAGCAGTCCTATACTGGGTACTGACTTTCTGCAAGTATTTGGCCTGGTAGTAGATATGTCAGGCCAGTGTCTCCGAGATGCAAGCACACAACTTGAAGCATGTGGGGTGGTGGGGACTGGCACACCATTAGGTCCACTGGTAGCACATGCAGACCAGGACGAAGCCTTCCTGAGTCTGTTGAAGGAATATCCTTCAATATCGGTCCCCTCCTTTCACAAGGAAGTGTTACCACACACTGCAACTCATTACATTGAGACAAAAAGCCCACCCGTCCATTGTAAAGCCAGACGTTTAACACCTGAAAAAATAAAGGCTGCAAAAGCAGAATTTCAGCAGATGATGCAGCTTGGCATAGTTTGTCCTTCAAATAGCGAATGGGCCTCGCCTCTTCATCTTGTTAGTAAGGGTCCAAATGCATGGCGGGCATGTGGGGACTACCGAGCTTTAAATGCTGCTACGAAACCGGATAGGTACCCAGTACCACATATCCAAGATATAACAGCAGTGGCCCAGAATAATAGGGTCTTTACTAAATTAGACCTTATTCGGGCATACCACCAGATCCCTGTGGAGCCCGAACATATTCCCAAAACGGCAATTACCACACCGTTTGGAATGTTTGAATTTTTGCGTGTTCCATTTGGTTTACGTAACGCAGCTCAAACGTTCCAACGTTTTATAGACCAGGTTCTGCGAGACTTGCCATTTGCGTGTGCATACATAGATGACGTCCTCATTGCTAGCAGGAATAGGCAGGAACACATAGATCATGTGCACCAAGTATTCGATCGCCTAAACCAATATGGTGTTGTTTTAAATCCATCGAAAATGTACTTTTTGTCAATCTGAGGTTATATTTTTGGAGCACCATATTTCAGAGAAGGGAATTTCCCCATCCCCAGAGACAGTCAAGTCCATCCGAGATTTCCCTATCCCTGCTACAATGAGACAGTTGCGGCAATTTTTAGGATTAGTTAACTTCTATCGTAGGTTTCTCCCTCATGTTGCCCAAGTACTTTTGCCATTGACAGGTATGCTGACAAATGTGAAGAACTGCAACATTACACTATCGGAGGAAGCAATAGCAGCATTCAACAAAGTAAAGGCCATGTTAGAAGACACCGCAAAACTGTCCCACATTCAACCCGATAGTGAACTTTGCCTGGCAGTAGATGCATCTGCAACTGGAATTGGAGCGGTCCTGCAGCAAAAATGTAATGGGAACTGGCGACCTATTTTTTTTCTTCTCGGGGAAATTGACTGACGCAGAAACATGCTATAGCACATTTTCCAGAGAGTTGTTGGCCTCGTTTTTCGCAATAAAACATTATTGGCAGCTCCTAGAGGGACAGCCATTCTACTTGGTGACTGACCACAAGCCTCTATTAGGCGCTCTGCAGTCCTCCTCAGACAAATACTCTCCCCGAGAGGTTCGTCAGTTGGACTATATCCTACAGTCTACGTCGGATGTCAGACACGTGAAGGGAGCTGACAATATACCAGCAGATACACTGCCACGAGGAATAAACTCCTTCACATTGGGACCTTCCGTCGAAGCCAACACCTTAGCTATGGAGCAAGAAAAAAACGAGCACCTGCAGAAGCTTCTGCAGAGTAATGGAACATTACTGCAGCTGGTGAAAATGGCACACCCCAACAGCCCTAGAAAAATAGTGTGTGATATCAGCACTAACAAACTGCGCCCATATGGTCCAGCATCCTTAAGGAAAGACATATTCAACGCGGTACACGGGTTATCACCCCCAGAGGCCAATGCATCGATATGTTTGATGACAGGTATGTCTGGCCGAGGATGAAAGCAGACGTGCAAGAATGGACAAAGAAGTGCGTTCAGTGTCAAAAGGCCAAGGTCGGTCGACATACACGTGCGCCACTAGGCACATTTCCAGTACCTGATGAGAGGTACATGACATGTGTCGACAGATTTTCAAGGTGGTTTGAAGCCTTACCAATGCCGGATATGACAGCATACACAACAGCCAGAACTTTCCTCGCTGGATGGGTAGCAAGATTCGGTGTCCCGGAAAATGTGACAACTGACAGAGGTAGACAGTTCGAGTCCGAACTGTTTCATAAACTCTCAGGACTTTTGGGCACCAGAAGTATACACACGACAGCATACCATCCACAAGCAAACGGAGCAGTCGAACGTCTACATCGCAGCCTAAAGGCCTCTTTACGCGCAGTACTTACCAACAATACAAAGTGGTTAGAACACCTTCCTCTAATTTTGCTGGGTTTGCACACAGCAGTGAAGAAAGATATGAATTGCTCCGCAGCAGAAGCGCTGTATGGTACCACACTACGCCTGCCAGCACAATACTTTTGTGATACACCAAATAAAGTTTCGGACCCTGCATCATTTGTTGATAGACTGACAAGAACCATGGCCAAAATGGCATATTCTCCATCAGGAATAAACAAGTGCGCTAACACATATGTGCCAAAGGCACTAGAGACATGCACACATGTGTTTGTTCGCGATACAGCTAGGTCGCATACCATGCAACCACCGTACTGCGGACCTTTTAAAGTCAACAAGAAAAACAAGAAGTATTTCAGCGTCCTCATTAAGGACGAAGAACAAAATATCTCAATTGACAGGTTGAAACCCCCAACACTTGAGGATGCATATTTAGAAGTAGATCCCTCACAAAGGATGCCAGTCGAAGTGACATTGGAAAAACGCCCTTATAAAAAAAAACATGTTCGGGCAGACAGGTAAAATGGCCTGCACATTTAAGAGACTTTGTCTCTACATAAAAAACACAAAAAACAATCCTCTCAGAACATTCAATTAAAAGTACTCCTCAATATTTGGGGGGGGTTGTAGGGGACTAAAAATTAGAGGACACCGGGGAGGAGTAATCTGCCCCTGCTCTAACGCTTGTTGTTTTTTTCCTTTGGTCACGGGCAGACGTGTTGTCTTTCCCTCTCAAGAAGAGGAGAAACTTCGTTCCACCACGAGGTGAGCTCTGAGAACTTTTTCCACCAGTCGGTGAATCTTATCGAACTGTCGCTATTGTATTGTGTTTTATTGTTGTTTAAATGTTTGTCAGGGTGTAATAAATGTGTAAACGTAATTGGGCAATTGTGTTTATTCATATATTTTTTGTTTAGTTAAAATCCACAATGCAATGGCAACTTTTTTAAAGAATATATCTGTTAACTGTGCTTATATATCATTTGAAAGCGAGATCCATTTTTACATCAGATTGACGGCGAAGTAAACGTTCTGTTCGAATGAATACTGAATCCAAAAAGGGCGAGAAAATTCTTTTCGGGTTTTGGCTCGCCCCCAAATTAAATAATTGGTGATAGGCCATAGAGAATGATCTTGCCAAATCAAATGCGGCTAATTTAGAAGACAAGAGAATTCATTAATACAGTGGACAATGGAAGGAAATATATTGGCTCCGTTTTTTAGAATCATAAAATAAACTAATTACAATAAACACAGAATCTGTAATGTGAGCTAGGGTAAATAATCATACAAGAAACATCAGGCTTATAAATCCCAGATAATCAACGAAGATCATCATACTGAATACACAGAATCGCACGCACGCACACACACACACACACACACACACACACACATATATATATATGTATGTATATATATATATATATATATATATATATATATATATATATATATATATATATATATATATATAATGTTCAACGAGCGAAAACGCCGCTATACAACTCATGCTGTCTACCGATTCAAGAATTAGAGGAAAATCCCCCTCTAATATATATATATATATATATATATATATATATATATATATATATATATATACATACATACATATACTAGCATAGGTGCCCGGCGTTGCCCAGGTGTTTGGAGGTGTATGCTGAGCAAAAAAAAACTTTTTTTTAAACTTTGACCCCTATTATGACCCCTTAACCTTTATTGTTTTGGGCTCATATCAAGTTATTAAGTTAGATCCATGTCCAAGAAACCTATATCTAAAATTTCAAGTGTTTAGACCGAAAATTGTTGGAGGAGTTCTCAAAGGTCAAATTGTTGAACTTTGACCCCTTAACAGCCAAATTTCTGGCCAAAAACCGATCACATAGATTTTCCCAAATCTCAGTACTCTGTATATCAAATTTCGAGTCTGTAGACATTAAATTGACAGAGTTATTGCGTAGGGGAATATACACAGACACACAGACAGATACACAGTCACGTTCACTTATATATATATATATATATATATATATATATATATATATATATATATATATATATATAACAGTTATGTACACGTCCATTCACATAGTGATGTCGCGGTATATTTATTCAACCTATACGTCGGAACAAATAGCATAGAGGATAAAAGTATTTCTGGAATAGAAAACGGTTGTAGGTTCAGTCCCAGACACAGAAAATTATCTGTTGGCATTTGTCAAATCTCTGAAATCTACGAGACGCGTAATGAGAACGGTCAACAACTAGTAGTATCTAAAATCGCCATTAAAGTTCGTAGTAAACACTGAAATATTTAGACTTACTGTCTTTCCAAGCTTATAACTACTTGAAAAATGTAATTCAAACCCTACTTTTTTTTTCAATTAAAGAAGCAAAAAGCAAAATTTAAAAAAAATAACAGATTCAATAGCAAATTATGCAATATTTGTTTTTAAAATCAGTTTTCTTTAAAAAGATTTAAAGAAAATCAACGAAATTTTACTTACTTCGATTATAAAAAATATATATAAATTCCAAAAACCACTTACCTATAAAAAATACTATTCAATGAGTACTTCCATTGTTCATTGTTAATAATTTATCCACAGTTATACTTATATTCCATGTCCTTTTTAAATAAAATACTTTTTTATGCAAGGATTATAAAAAACGCAAACTCCGATATTTTTCACAGTTCAAATAAAGGGAGACAAATTTCTGATTTTCTTCATGTTTATTTTCCGGCGGCTTCAAAGGGCCACAATTAATGTCTCTTTCTATTGCGTTCTGTAAACCAAAATTAGTATTTTGGGGCTTCCTTAGGTGAAAAATGAACACATTCACTTATAATTTTTTGCCGTTAAACAAAAACACCACTCTACCGATTTTTTAAAAAATTATCTTAATAATATACATGAACTTTTGATTAATATATTTTATTTCTTCGTTATCGAGTGAATTTTTTTTAATATCTAAAAAAAGAAAACATTGAATGAAATAGAAAATATTGTCGTAAGCGTCCGATATTTGCTTGACAATCCAAGCATAACATAAGATCCCACTTTAAAAAAAAACCCACGTGGTTAAAAAAAAAAAAAAGGTTTTACACTTTGGACTTTACGGGCAAATTCCCCCCCCCCAAAAAAAACACTTCTTTTTTTTGTTTTAAATTAGAATATTTTATTTATTGATCTTTTTGGCTTCAATTTGTGATATATAAAACTTTGGTGAGTAAATTAATTATTTAAATTTTAATATACATTTCAAAATGGGGCGCGGTGAATTAAAAAAAAAAACGTTTGTCTAAAATATTATATTTAGTTTATTGCAAAGAGCGTAAAATGTCACATTGACCCTGAAAATATCGTAAAAATTGAATCAATAGAAGAATTTTTATAGATTTTAAAATTTTAAAAATTGAAAAATATTTAACTCGTAAAATTCAGTTGATTTTATTACGTAAAGAAAAATGGCTGCATAAAGGCGCGACAGCACTTTGTAAACACTGTTTTTTAAAAAATAAAAAATTATATTTCTATTATTTTTTTAAACAACTTTAATAGTTTATTTTGGAAGTATATACCATAAAGAAAATGAACAACCCACTTTAAAAAGAGAAATTACGAGTTTTTTTTTATATTTTATTCGCGGTTTCGTGTTAGGGGTGTCAAAAATTCCCAAAAAATGTTGATACAGTACACCTAGTCAACAAACGATTAAATGATAGATTCAGTTCAAAATTGTTGACAAAAAATCCGAAGAAGGTCGGAGATTACTCCGGCTGAAGAAGAAGAAGAAGAAGAAGAAGAAGAAGAAGAAGAAGAAGAAGAACAACAACAACAACAACAACAACAACAACAACAACAACAACAAGATAAGGATAACAGCAATCAACAAACAAATATACCAACGTGTATGAGAATAATAGATATGTGTATTATTTACCCGTTTCTTGAAAGCGAGAAAGTCAACATTTACTCCATAAACGACTGTTAATCTTCGAGACGATCACAAACCGATGGGTATAACGACAAGCGTGTATACTTACTGCCTTAACGTATATGTCTCCCCACCTAACACCTTCCTCCCCGCTCTGTTGACTCTCAAGTTGGGGCGGTGAATGAATGGGTAATTAATTATTCGCCGAGTGTAATGTTTATATTTTTCGGCCTTGGTAACAGTAACAATTACAGACGAATCGTAGAGTCAGTAAGATACCCCACACACACTCTCAAAAACTGCAATCTATGCTATACTATACTTGTAGTGAACCCAGTCTCTCTCTCTCTCTCTCTCTCTCTCTCTCTCTCTCTCTCTCTCTCTCTCTCTCTCTCTCTCTCTTTGCCCGAAGATCTAATTGAAAACAAAGTCCTATATCAAGATCAACGATTTTACAAGGAATCCAATACTATTATTATTTTTATGTTTTGATCGGCATTCGGGCCTGAAATTCATCAACTTAAAAACCTTCTCATACATTCATACACTAGTGTTTCACGCTTAAGCAATCATCAGTGTAGGATGACAATTCTTGCCGGCCATAAAGACTTAAAGATTGAAGTCAACAGAAACAGATCCATGGTAATATGTTAAACACATTACCATGGATCTGTTTTTTGTTGTATAAAGAATAATTATTGTATAATTAAGTATAACACATTACCATGGATCTGTTTCTTGTTGTATAAAGGATAATTATTGTATAATTAATTATAAAGAATAATTATTGTTTAATTATAATTATGCATATATATATATATATATATATATATAAAGAGAGAGAGAGAGAGAGAGAGAGAGAGAGAGAGAGAGAATAAACAAGAGGTAAACGTAATTAGTACATAATCATTTACATATGTTTCAAAATTCAAACCAGTAACGATCGTACACAATTCTAAGTTGCGTCGTTTTGAATTCTGTGAACATATGTAAATGATCTTAATTTCGTTTACTTTCTATTTACTCTACTTTCTAGAAGGTCTAAATCAACTTCGATAGAGCTGATTATATACTGCAGTATTTTGAACAGATCGTTGTATTATTATAATGGTTATCTATATAGTTGCATACCCATTCTTGTTCTTGAGTCCCGGTTTCAAACAATTCTCTCTATCTCTCTATCTATCTATCTCTCTATCTATCTATCTATCTATCAATCTATCCCTTATCACACACACACACATAATATTTTATTCAATTACCATAAGTTACCAAATTTACTTCAGTTTAGTTTTTTCAGTCGTCAGGCGACAATAAACATTTGGCCTTACTTGAGGTCAATAACTTAATGACCAGAGGTTTATTGTCGCCTGACGATGTCTTTAGAACTGAAAAAAGTAAATTTATTGTAGCGATTTATGGTAATATCCTGCTCTTTTCATTGAGCACTATCAATAACCTCATTAAATTAAATGTTTTTTTTTTACTTTTGAATATTTTTAACCTGGAATATATATATATATATATATATATATATATATATATATATATATATATATATATATATATATATATATATTGCCCGGCCGTAAAATACGCTTAATTATGATATTTTGAGTAATGTAGATTTCGTATTCATTATCATATTATAGTAATGATTTAAAAAGTTAAAATAAAAAGGACTTGTGTGCCACCACCTAGAATCGAAGCCAAAACGTTTAGCTTACAATTTATTTTTTCCTTTGACGCTAATGCCTGAGCTATGGAGACATGCTTGCTGCAAGGCTAAAAATTAACAATTGAACCAATAGCTATTACGTTATGCATGCATATTCGTACTGTTGTCGTTCGACTGTCACCTAGCAAATTCCATTTTTTTATTTTAACACTTTTGCACCGATTTCCCCAGCTAAAACCCAAATACGAAGTTTCGCATGGGTTCGAATACTCTATATATTAAGTTTCATGCATATATATGCATACACGCGCACGCACGCACACACACACACACACACATATATATATATGTATATATATATATGTATATATATATATATATATGTATATATATGTATATATATGTATATATATATATATATATATATATATATATATATATATATATATATATATATATATACTCGTAGATCAAAGGCAAAAATGTGTGTTTTTCATGAAAATATATTTTCGGAGATCAAAGGCAAAAATGTGTGCTTTTCATGAAAATATTCAATAGTAAGTCGGTTTTTTCTTCAAATATAGAGATTCATATGTCTGTAAAATGTTGACTTTGTTATCATTGGTGCTTCGAAGAGACAAGAGACGCTATATATATATATATATATATATATATATATATATATATATATATATATATATATATAAACAATTTTACTTGATACGAAACATTGTTAGCATCAGAAAATATTTGAATTTATATTGTGTACCTTGTTTGTTTGTTGGGGGAGAGACAATGAGAGAGAGAGGGTTGGTGCTTATTTACATATACAACTACGAATTAATCGAACAGTACTCTGGATTCGCGTAATCAACCCTCTGTTTGTTGGGGAAACAATCTATATGAGTTAGAACGGTCGTCAGTCATCCACATGAAGAAAAGAGTTCCAGAAAATACTGACCAATTTTACGTTTCACTTAAAAAAAAGGTTATATTTGCAGCGTTTTTCTTTTTATACAAAGAATTTATATGTGCGCTCTTTGCTAAATTGGCCATAATTTCTTTCGGAATTCTATTTTATAGCGGATAATCAAAGATGGAAAAGCAAAGAAATTCAAACCCAGAGTCACTGAAAAAGATGTACCTATTTTATTATCGCCATAATTCTATAAAAATTAACCAATGGACACTGATGACATTTTAAAAAGACTTTAAATTTTAGTCGTAAGTAATATCTATTTTAATGACATAAAATGCCTCTATTTTTTAATTCAAACTTGCTTTAAAATGGTAAGCATTTCAATGACAATAAAAGTATTGGAACTGTAGAATATTTGTTGATCTTCATTTAATCCTGGGCAACGCCGAGTCTCCCTGCTAGTATATATATATATATATATATATATATATATATATATATATATATATATATATATATATATATATATATATATTAAACAGGACGCTACACGAAAAGCTCGTATTTCGAGCAAGTTTAGACAAAGTAGGTATAACCTACTTTTTCAATTCAGAGGTGAATACATTATTTTTTACAATTGGCAAATATGACATATTTTAAAAGACTAAATTTCAATCGTAAATAATATCTACTATTTTAATGATAGAAAATACCTCTATTTTTTTTTTTAATTCCAACTTGCTTTAAAATGATTAGCCATGTTTTATTTACAAGTCAATAGTGGAAATGCTTTTTAAGGGCAGCATTACTAAACCAGTGTTCAGTGCTAAGATTATGATGGTCTGTAGACAACAAGAACTTCATTTCAATTGAAGTCACTTTCTTTTTTTTTTTTTTTATTAGCCAAAGGAAGAAGATTCTAGATAATAGATCCATTTGTAACAAACATTGAAAATAGCAATTTAAGCATGAATGAAAAGAAACAAACTATTGATCTATCATTCAACAAGAGTCTCAAGTCTAAATTCCAGTCATTTTTTGAAGACCTTATTGTTGGCTCTCTATAAAATACGAAGTCACATCATCCTATGAAAATGCAATAAAAATTTTGATTTCATTTCAAACAAAATTATTTGTGAAAAAATAAATTCGTCTCTCACAGCAATTAAAAGCATTATAGTACCGGTATATAATCCGAGCTATCTGTCTTTCAATAACGTCATTAGAACCAAAGATTCAAAAACTGATTTCAAACAAATACGAATAGTTATCAAGTCAATAAAAATCTGTAAATCGTAATTTTTGGATTAATCGGACGACAGTCATCCAAATAATACGAATAATCAATCTTCATCTAAAAAAATCAGAAAAACTAAAAATCTGTAATACTCGAACAAACTTAAAATTTTCAATTTGTTTTATTAAAATAATTATAACTATAATTTTGTTAGCTGTAATGAATGCATTTCATATACGTTTTCAAATTATTATCATATAAACATACTTTTTTTTTTCTAAATTCATGCTAGTGGTCCACCAAATTTGAAATTATAAATTTTGTGGTTCATGAAGTTTGAAAGTTTGAAATAAATCATGCACTTTGAAAACCCTCAGTTTTTATTTAATCGTGTAGTTTAAAGAACCCTTATTGCACTTAACCGAGCATTTTAGGAATCCATTTTTTCACGCAACCGAGTATTTTTTTTTTTTTAATTGCACGAGTTTCATTCCACTAAAATGTCTGATGAATCCTCAATTCGATGGTGAAGCCAGTTCTGCTCGTTGGAAGTACAACATCTACAAATATTAGTGGGTATCTTAGCTAGTATAACACACACACACACACGGCGCGCGCGTGTGCACACACACACACACACACATACACACACATATATATAATATGTGCAAATTGTCATATAATGATAAGATCACGCTGACTGACGCTAAAAGCATTTAATGTTTAATTTCATCTTAATCTCCCGCTGTTTACGGTAGCTTAGTGGTTCGGGTCCTTGCTAATGAAGCCAGACATGACTTCTGTTACCGGGGTGGAATTTCTCGACTGGCGTTAATCGTGACACCCTGCACTGATGATTCCCGAAAGGATGAAACACTAGTGTCTGAAGGTATTTAATAATATATACAATTTTAATAAATAAATATGTTTGTTTATTAATAAAAATCTGCATTGGTCTTCAAACCCTAATATATATATATATATATATATATATATATATATATATATATATATATATATATATATATATATATATATATATATATATATATATATATATATATAAGAACAAGTAGTTAATAAAACATGTTAAAAACACTTTGAAAAAGAGTTAACAACATATTTAATTTTAAAAAGGAAGCACAAAATAAGCCGATAGTCCTTAATCCTCGGAGTTTCGAAGAAATATTTTCCTTCTCCTCAGAGGGTAGGATTAAGCAAAATGCGGATCGGATTTTGCTTGTTTTGATGAAACTACAAGTAAGTCATAGATCTTACTTGGTAACAAATAGTGAAGCAGAGGGAATATGGTGAAGAAAAATGTGATTTCACGTGAATGGATAGTTTGGTGAAGGGTAAAATATCCAATAACGGTAAAATCCCAAATCCAAAAAGTTGGTTAAATTTCCATTTCCACAAGTAAAATCCAAGGGAATCGCGTAATTGGAAGATGGTCCAAAGTAATCCAAAAGGCAGAAATCCGTGGAATAATTCACAAATGGGGGCAAGAAAAACGGAATGAGGTCAAATAATATTATTAAAAGGAAAGTAAGATGTGCATAGAAAAAAGAATTTAAAACGACTATCAAGGCTGATTTTGGAAGAATGAATGCAGAAGAAAAAGAATTAAATGGTGATTGAGTTAATTTTAGAATAGAAAAGCCAATGTCAAAATAACCCAGACAAAATGACGTTGAAAAGGCGCCAAATTTAAAGCAAAAAAGGGGTCAACTGAAATATACAAGTTAAGAATTAAATTATCAGCAGGAGTTATTAAAGGAAGCAAATGAATTAATAAATACGTACATATATATGAATACATACAATTACACATATACATATACATATACATACACACACACACACACACACACACACACACATATATATATATATATATATATATATATATATATATATATATATATATATATATATATATATATAACAAACACAGCCACATATATACACACACACATATACACACATATAAGTAAATAGATGAGCAAATAAATAAATAAAGAGTTGAAAAAAAATTAAGAGGAGAGGATGGCCGGTATCTATAAATTCCGAAATACCGCAAGTATGTAAGTAAATGCACATAGTAATGTGCATTCTATATATATACTAGTAGGGAGTACCTCGCGTTGCCTTGGTATTTGTAGGTGTATGTTTTTTTTGGGGGGGGGGTAAATCAGAACGAAAAGGAAACTTAACGATAGCGATTTTAAAAATGGAAGAAAAAGAGGGAGTTGACAGGTAGGCTCGAACCCGGAGCCTTGAGGCCAATAGGCTGAGCCTGAACACTTGCGCTACGGCGACAGTGGCAATGCAAGATCGATTAAAAAGTGAGTCAAGTCAACAAAGAGTAAGTGAAAGAGCTTTGATTGACAGGTGGCCACTTAATGGAGTAATCGAGGGAGCGTTACGACGACGTAAGCAATGGCTATTCAGCAGCGAATATTTTTAGTGCGGGACAGTTTTTAATGATTTGTTTGGGGGGAATGGGGGAAGGAAGGAAGCAAAAGCGACTACCCCGTTTATTATTAGGGGAGGAATAATAACGCAATTGTCTGATATGACGGCGAATCCGACATTGGCCCAACGTTTAGCTTGATATTCGAGTTTCGCTTATTAAAAAAAACTTTTATTATTATTACACCGAAAAACGAAAGCAACACGCGGCGATCCAAAAATGTGGAAACGATTTGTGAATTAAAAATCAGTTTGTTTTTCCTTTTGAAACTGATTTTTAATTCACAATTTTGAATCGTTTTACTCAATATATATATATATATATATATATATATATATATATATATATATATATATATATATATATATATATATATATATATATATATATATATATATACGAGCAAACAGTTAATAAAACATGTTAAAAAACGCTTTGAAATGAGTTAAAAACATATTTAATCTGAAAAGGAAACACTAGATAAATGGATAGTCCTTAATCCGCGGAGTTTCGAAGAAACACTTTCCTTCTCATCAGAGGGTAGGAACTAGCAAAATGCGGGATCGGATTTTGCATGCAAAAGTATTTGATGAAACAACAAGTCAAAGATCTTACTTGATAACAAAAAAAGTGAAGCAGAGGGAATATGGTGAAGAAAAAGGTGATTACACATGAATGATAGTCTGGTGGAAGATAAATAATCCAGTGACGGTAAAATCCAAATATATAACTTCAAGAAAGTTAATTGAATTTCCATTTACACAAGTAAAATCCAAGGAAATCCCGTAATTGGAAGGAGATGGTCCATAATAATCCAAAGGCAGAAATCCATGGAATGATTCACAAAAATGTGTACAAGGAAAAAAGGAAAAAATTCCAATACTATTAATAAAAGAAAAATGAGATATGCTTTTCGCTCTACTGCCGAGACATAAATATAAATAAGAAAGATCAGGGAAGAAAAAGAGGGGAAAAAAATAAAAAAATATGTGTGTGTGTGTGTGTGTGTGTGTGTGTGTGTGTGTGTGTGTGTGTGTGTGTGTGTGTGTGTGTGTGTGTGTGTGTGTGTGTGTGTGTGTAGCGGTTTGAAGACCAAGATAAACGCATATTTTTTAAAAATAAATATATTTATTTATTTTTAAAATTAAATTCGATATTTCGATTCAGAACAGAATCTTCACCAAGAAATAAAATTTTATTATATTTCCTGATGAAGATTCTGTTCTGAATCAAAATATCGAATTTAATTTTAAAAATAGATATGTTTATTTATTTTTAAAAAATCTGCGTTTGTCTTGGTCTTCAAACCGTTAAATATTTGAAATGTGCATTCCACATCAACAGTGCTTATAAACAGTAAACTTTTTATTAACAAATACACGCTAGACCAACGTTTTCTACTATATCGAACATTTGAACATTACACTTCACCAATATCTGAAAGAAAAACGTGTGAAGTAAGACCACTACCATCATCGTACGAAAAAAAAGTTTTAAAAAATCTTATATTTCCTGACAAAGATTCTGTTATGAATCGAAATATCGAATTTGATTTTAATAATAAATATGTTTGTTTATTTTTAAAAAATCTGCACTAATTTTCGTCTTCAAACCGCTAAATTTTGAATTCGGCATATATATCTTCTATATATATAAAAGCGAAAATGTGTGTGTATGTATGTATGTATGTATGTATGTATGTATGTACACTGTACACTGTGCTAGTTGGCCGTTGACCCAGAAAAAGAGTTCATTCGCCCTTTGGAAGGTCTTGTTTTTAATCCTTCAGGGAGACTAGCCACCTTCCTCACCAAACAAGTCTGGTGGAGGAACCAGTTTAGTGTATATTTGTGTGTGTGTGTGTGTGTGTGTGTGTGTGTGTGTGTGTGTGTGTGTGTGTGTGTGTGTGTGTGTGAGTGTGTGTGTGTGTGCGTGTGTGTGTGTGTGTGTATATGTGTATTGGGGTGGAGAAGGCTCCCGTAAGCCGTGGTGAAGGCAACCTAGGAGAAGCAAATCTCTGATTTAAAAAAACAAAGCGGGAGACCAGTACCCGCATTAAGCTGGTCTGCAATTTAATTTGTTGCTGGCTATCTTGCTCTTGCTTGTTGCTGGATCTCAACATTTTGAACCGAGAGAGAGACTTAGCTGTCGTACAAAGCTAAGACTCTGTAACATCATCCTTGTATAGATACTCCCTCAGGCATTTGGGCTCCTGGATTTTAAATGTTTGAGGGAGTGGCACTCGTCTGACAAGACGTTGCAATCATCATGTATGTATGTATCGCAAAAATTTTCGACACGGGTCATGGGTTTTCACGAGATCGGTATCATTTTAAAGTTCCAACCTTCGCCCGACAAATATCGAAAAATTGGCCAAAAACATTAATTTCTTCACCCTAAAATCATCAGTTTTCTACAGAGAGGGGTCAACAAAAACCGTCCTCTTATGACAAGTTCGCTTCTACGCATGCGTCATACGACGTCAGAACATGATTTACTTTAAATATTAAAAAAATGGACACAATTTCGTCGACGTCGTCTTAGCTCAGTTGCTTAAAGCGCGTCCTCATTATCTAAAGGTTTTTGGTTCGAATCGTGGTGTGAAATGTCTTCTTTTTTTATATTGAAACAGGGTTATTTAAGCCATTTTTCACGTGTTTTTTTGGGGGAGGGGGTATTTTTCAGATTTTTTTAACGAAGTTTTAACGTTCGTTTTTCTGTTTCGCATTTTCTTTTTTTGTTTTTCCCATTTTTACATTTAACATCGTTCGTTTACCTTACGTTTGTTTGTTTTTTTTTGTGTTTTTTTTCGATATATTTACTTCGCTTATTCTTATGTTTTGAGTAACACCCCCCACCCCCGCCCGAGCACACACACCTCTAAAACCCGGTACCCCCCGCTAGTATAAGGTATATTTGGTAAAAATTAAAAAAAAAAAATCAGGGAAAAAGTACTCGATACGTTGGTAGAGCTAAATATGTTTTAATATTTCAACACCGGGAGTATTTGCTTAAAGATTGTTTCTACAGGCGGAATAAACAAATTATCCAAACCATGTTATCAGATAATTTAAGCCAAAATAAATTGTTAGAAAAAGATTTTTTTATATATGGATATTAAAAACCGAGAGTTGGAGTAATAGATAGAGAGGGGAGAGGTGGAAGAGAGAGAGAGAGAGAGAGAGAGAGAGAGAGAGAGAGAGAGAAAGAGAGAAAGCGAGAGAGAGGAGGAGGAGGAGGAGGAGGAGGAGAAGGAATGGGGTAAGAGAAAAATATATTTAAATAAAAAAATGTTAGAAAATAGAATTAAAAAAGAGAGAAGGAAAGAAAGTAAATTGAGAATGTCAAGAAGAAGTTGTTTGTTAAAAGTGATAAAAAGACTAATAAAAAATGAAATTAAAAAGGAAAAAAGGGGGAAAATGAGACAACATAAGAAGAGGAGATAGAAAGGATAAACTAACGGAAGTGTATAGTTTCTGCGTGTCATAAAAAAGCGCTGAAAAAAAAAACAAAAAACAAAAAAAAAACAAGCGACGGCTAGCGCAAGTCACCAAAGTCAAAATGGGTCAAAGTGCCTACAAAACTCGGCGGCGGTGGCAATGGAAGGGGGCAGATATAGTCAAGATGAATCTTATTTTAGATGCGTCCATAAAATTAATATAAAATCATTTTATATAAAATAATGGGGAACCAATTATAGTTGTATAATTATAAAGTAATAGATTTATAATTATAAAGTAATAGATTTATAATTATAAAGAGTAATGAAATGAAAGGGAAACAGTTATAAATTTATTGGGTCGTAATAGAGTTTGAGTCAAGTTTGGAGGGGGGAATAACAAGATGACGATTTTATTTAGTTTTCGGAACATTTTAGAGTTTTAATTAACATTGGTTGAATGATTTTATTTAAGAAAGACAGAGTAAGATAAATATATGATTATAATTATGGATTAAAGTTTAGCTTAAGGGAAATAGTGTTTAGTGTGGTGTGAAGTTGTTGAGAAGGTGGGATTTATAATGCGTGCAAACAATCAACGATTCATTTCTAATATTTAATAATTTATCTCTATCTCTAAAATTAGTAATAAAAGTTTTTTTCATACAGACAAAGAAGGCGAGAGGAATATTGGATTTTTAAAATGGGAAATTCTCCAAAAAGAAACTCTCTCTCTCTTCCTCTCTCTCTCTCTCTCTCTCTCTCTCTCTCTCTCTCTCTGTTCAATACACAGAGACATACTCTACGTACACCCTTTCCTTCCTTTCACCCCTTTTTTACTGTTGAAAATACTATTTGAAACTTGTGTCATAGATCGACCGATGAACAACGCCTCGTTCAGAGATGGTTAGACGCGCATCCAAAATTTGATGTGCCCATTCAACCTGCGAGTTTAGTGACGAAAATCCTATTCCAAAGTGAAGCTTGGCAGATCAATGAAAATCCTATTTGAAAATGAAGTTTTGCTGACCAACGAAATGCTATGACTGCTTTAGTTAATGTCACAGAATGACAGACATAGTCTCTGCTTTTAGATGTTTGGACGCATTTAATATAAACTAAAAACAAATCAAAATTATTCCTCGCGGGAACGGGGACACATTTTCATGTAAATTTATGAATTTTCTAATACATTCTTCTATTCCAATGAATACCAAATTATTAAGATTTTGTCGAATATTTTTATTTATATTTTCATATAATTAAGTTCGTCTTCTGTTAACTCCATAGCAATACCTTCATCTTCATCATTCTTAATAATTCATCGTCTCATCCCGGAAAAAGAAAATAAGAAAATGCCAACGTCTCATCGAGTTGCATTCTTCTTTCAGTTTTGCACTTTTGCGTTTTCCCTTATTTATCTATTTATTTATTTTATTTATTTTTTTATTTATTTATTTATTTTTCAGGCTCCAACCATTCCTAATACCGATACGAAGATACTTTCGCTCGAGGACACAAAGACATAAGGTGGTTGTGTGGGGGACTAATAGAGAGAATTACTCATACAATTTATTAGACATTCGTCTTCGTTTTGTTTCACATGGTATATTTACATATCCCCCCTCTCACACACACTCTCTCTCGCGCGTGCACACACGCACACACACACACACACACACACACACACACACACACACACACACTCTCTCTCTCTCTCTCTCTCTCTTTTCAAAATGAGTAATTCAACATAATTTTTATAATCTTCATATCGCATCATTACTTACTCACTAGGAGTTCTGACATGTTCATTACCAGTGATTGCTTATGTGGTGTTCCCTGGAGTCTGAGTCACCGTAAGCTTCCCTAGATTTAAAGGACTTCCTGCTTCTTTCAGCAACCATTGCAAATCAATTTGTGTTCTCACAACAGTAGTTTACTATTGATTTTCCATTGATACAAGGCGTTGGTTCTTTTTGGAGCATGAATGATTTCCAGTAGATGTCGGAATGGTATTCTCCGTCATTATTTCCACCCACTTATATGCTGTATGATCATTTCCTAGGCAACCTACCGATGTTGGTAGTCCTGGATATGACTTTAAACTATATCCAGTGGTGAGGCCCCAGCTTGCGGGCTTTGGGGAGCATGGGGCCACCTTTTAATTGCCATTGCTCTCAGGTCCGCTCTGAACCGGAGTGGTAGTACCTGTTAGGGTGCAAACTATGGGCTAAATAGAAACCGACTTGAAAACAACAAATATATTCTATTAAAATGTTTTTCTTTAAAAGCTTTGGATTCGGCATTAAATCACCTGAAAAGGGTTGATATGCCGTAAAACAAAAACAACCAACAACCGATGTTGGTAACACAGATTTTTTTTCAGGTGGAAAGAACGGTTAATATTTTTTGTCTACTCTCGCAGTTTCAGTTCCTTGTTTTTTTTTTTTCTTCCTATGCTTCTCGTTGTGTTTACACAGTTTTAATTTATACGTGATTTGTCGGCGTTATCTCGTTATCTAAAAGGTTTTTGACATATTTCAGCTATTCTTCTTCTTCTTATTATTATTATTATTATTTATTATTCATATTTTAGTTTTATTGAAATCACTTCAGACAAGGTATGAAGCCACTTGATGTAACTAATAATAACGAAAGATGATTATCGCAAAGATAGTAGATAAGTATTAGTCTTAGTCTTGAGAAAACTAAGACTATGTTGGAGAAAAACAGGAATAGAGTTTCATAAGTTTTCAGTTCTTGGAAAGAAGATGCTGAAATAGGAAGCTGTCTTATAATGAGGAGCAAAGGGAAAAGGAAATATATCAAATAATTCTGAAAAACACATGCCATAATTGTATTTATAGAAAAGACTGAGACTAGCAACATCACATCTGTGAGAGATAGGATGCATAAAAGAAGAAAGGTTGATGATAATCTAATTACATGTTCCTGCATTTTATCAAGAATCCTCAAATGGGAGAGAGATTCGCCAACCCAAATATGACAACAATACTTCATACATGGTCTAATAGTACTAGATACGTGGAGATAGAGAATAGATTCATGTGTGAGAAAGTGTTTGGGGCGATAGAGAGAACCGACTTTATGAGAAGCGGAAAGAACAATGGATCTAATGTATGAAATATAACAAAGATTTGATGAGAAAGAAAAGCTAAGAAGTTTCAGAGTCGATTTTTCCTCAAGAGCAGAGCCATCAATGAGAATCTCAAGAAGAAAAAGGACATGTCTACGATTGAAAGACACGAGCTGAGTTTAAACAGGGTTACACAAAACAAGCCATTTCGTACGCAAATCTACAACTAAATCCAAATCAACCTCTAGATTAGCTGCATATTTT
This sequence comes from Euprymna scolopes, assembly GCF_053919585.1. Taxonomy (NCBI): domain Eukaryota; kingdom Metazoa; phylum Mollusca; class Cephalopoda; order Sepiida; family Sepiolidae; genus Euprymna; species Euprymna scolopes. The sequence continues at coordinate 63,857,444 of NC_136506.1, read as the reverse complement.
AATTGACCTCAGGTTGAGAAGCAATACCAGAATCAAGAGTGGTATTATTGGCGTAGATGTTAATCTTCTGAATAACATTCTTATGAAGATCGTTGATATAGAGAAGAAACAGTATTAAGTCCTGAATAAATTCCCTGAGAAACACCGGTACTGATAGGAAAAGAAAATGAGGAGACATTATCCAGAATTACAGACAAACTTTGATCAGAAAAATAGACCTCATAATGTTAAAAACCTTACTGCTAATACCATAACACTAAAGTTTGTGTAGAAGACCAGAATACCACGCTTTGTTGGACACTTTTGAAATATCATCCATAAACCAACATGATTTTCTTTTTTCTTTTTTTTTTGGGGGGGGGGAATATAGAATTTCCGTTCCATTACAGGTATGTACATATGCAGGTTTTACATTTTTTTTAATTAGATTGAATTCTAAATAAAGACCAAAGAAATGGTTTCTACCAAAATCATTAGCAATTATTATTATTTACTTACTAGGAGTATTCACACAGGCCATCATCAAAGATTTCTCTTTGATAACAACATGTGGTGTTCTCTGGAGTCTGAGTGACAAGTCTCCCCAGATTTCCAGTACTGTCCACCTCTTTTGATAACCTTTGCAGATGAATTTGCGTTATCGCAACAGCCACTTACCATTGATTTCTCGTTGACAGCGACCATTGGTCTTCACCGGAATTTAGGTGGCAAAAAGCCTCCTCATAGCCTCAGTCCTCTTTGCACTCATCCAGTGGATGTCTGGCTAATGCTTTCTTTCCTCGGTCTTTCCATCCTCCTTGATCCTCCTCATTTACTTGGTGTGACGTCAGTTTATGGTGAACTTTCCTCACATTAAAAACTCTTCCCTCATGGGTAGGCAAGTAAATAGAAACAATAGGATAATGTTAAGATTACCAGTAGTTAAATTTCTGTTTATGAACGATTAATATAGTTGTATTTGTTTTTTTTTAGCAATATTGCATCCTGTACCGAAGTTTGTTTTTTTTTTTTTGTTTTTTTGCAGCATCTATTATTAAGTTGTTAGGTGAAATTATGCAATAGCAGCCGAACAGTAACCCCTCCTCACGGTTGTAATAGGTTGCTAAATAATCACATTATTATTTCAGCTTGATTCATTTCGAAGAAGTAAAAAAAAAAATGTAATGAATGTCCCAAGCTAGAAAGTATGAATATAAAAAAAATAAGCGAACATTATTCATAAAACCGCGACATATTGTTCAAACATCAGTACCCGCTTTTAGGCGATAAGAATGAAAAAAGAGAGTTTTATTCCTAATAAATTATTTAATGGGTATTTCTGCAGGTTTAAACCTAGTGGCTTATTAAATTTTTAAAAACTAGTGGCTTATTAAATTTTCTTTAGGGTTTCAACAACGCCGGATTACTGCGTAAAAGAGATACCCAACTAATTCTCCGTCGGAAAACAAAACAGAAATGATGTTTGTATACAGTAACTCCAAGAAAAGGAATTTTTATCAGTAAAAAATCAATAAATAAATAGATAAAAATTAAAAACAAACAAACAGAAAGTAACAATTGGCAACGAGAAGAAATAAACAATATTACGGTGGATTGTTTGTTTTGACGGAAACGATATTTGTACAGTAAATCAAGTAAAGGGAACTTTTATATATATATATAAAAAAAAAATAAAACAGAAAATAACAGTTGCTAATAAAAAGAATTTAATAAAAACAGTATTACTGCAGGCTGTTTGTTTTAACAGAAACGATATTTGTACAGTAATTCAAGTGAAGAGAACTTTTATTAAAAATTACTCATAGAGAAAAAGTAGGTAACATTGCGACATCATATTTGAATGGTATATTAGCGTTCATTTAGCACGCGAAAGCACGCGAAAGCTGTTAATTCGGAATATAAGAATGGCCAGAGCTCATCCAATCAGAAGGAGCAAAATTAGTCTGGGGAAAGATCATATTATACCAATGAATACCAGCTACGAATGAGTACCAATTACGAAGGATGAAAGGGCAGGATTTCCACCGGTGATGAATGGAGACAGTAAGAGGACTTGTTATTTAGAGGGACAAAAATAGGAACTACATCCTCTAAAGATGCTTGTGATTGTGATGATATTGCTCCTAGGATGTAATGTAGGATTTTATTAAAACGACTAGCTGTGTCTAAAATGACTTTCTAAAGTTATATAAGATAGTAGCTAATAGTCTTACAAACTTACGGCAATTAATCCAGAGGGGAATTTCTGCAATCCAAATATTATATATGGAGATTATTATACAGTCCATTTTATATATAAATTTTATTAAACAGACAGGAACAGTCACAGGAGATAACTTAACATTTTAAAGTGATTACTTCTGTGCGCACATGAGATAAAGATAGATATGTAGATAGCTCGTCTCGTTATACCTAGCTACATTGTACGCCATTCAGCCCATAATCACTGGAGCTAAGGTTCGCCCCCGCTTGCCTAAGTTGTTAGTCGAAAAGCGACACGTGATTATGTCGATTGCTGTTTTTGAGGTTATCTCTAACCTCCATATGTTGCTCAAACTTTTCAATTCAAACTTACAGCCTTAGTTATGTAACTGTATAATATACGGGTCTCATTGCTTCATGCTGTTTCATCATATAGTTTCTGATTATGTATAACCGGGTGAAAGTTATCCATAGATAAACCGAGCTTATGCATAATTAGGGAGAAGACATCGTTAGATGTGTTACGATTTAACGTCGATCTATAACTGTTTATGATGATGCCAATCATTTCCAGCATAGTTTCTTCCCTTTTAAGTTTTAAGAGTAATCTCTTAAATGTTTCCACTTAACCCTGGACCGCCCGTTCGATTAAAGCTGGAAACATGTGGATTTTGGTATTCTCTATATTTTTCGGTATTCTCTATATCATTACGTTTACAAAAATCCTCTATATCATTACGTTTACAAAAATTCTCTATATCATTACGTTTACAAAAATCCTCTATATCATTACGTTTACAAAAATCCTCTATATCATTACGTTTACAAAAATTCTCTATATCATTACGTTTACAAAAATTCTCTATATCATTACGTTTACAAAAATTCTCTATATCATTACGTTTACAAAAATACTCTATATCATTACGTTTACAAAAATTCTCTATATCATTACGTTTACAAAATTCTCTATATCATTACATTTACAAAAATCCACAAGTTTTCCTGAGGTAAATGCGGTTTCATGTTTCAAGAAAGCAAAATTCTCCGAAAATCTTCTGAATCATGAATATAATTTACTCAAAGATGCTGCGATTAACGTAAGGAAATTCCGTTCATTTACTGTAAACATACACAAAAGCAATGCTAACCAATTTGAACGTACAGCAACATTAATTTGAGGAGTGCTCATAAAGATTCGAAAACAGGACATTAACGACACAATGTGTTTCCGGGGGAATTTTCTTGTTGAGATGGACCTAACTACTTTTCCATATTTGATCAGTAAACGTAGCTTCACATTAAAGCTTTAATACAACTATTAAGCTGGAGTATGAAATGAATATTCTTGAGAAATTTGTTTTGTAGTGTCCTGGAAACGATCGTGTTCAGCAAAAAGTATTATCCATTAATTTCAGACAAGAAACATCAACCTTAGAAAAATGATTGTTATTTGCTATCGGTCTATCACTGTCGGCCATTTTATACGAAAGCAGTGTATGAGCATTTTTAAAGATTGGACCAGAATTTATATAACCCTGATACATTTTTGAAGTAGGGTTAAACGTGTTAAGCATAGACTCGAGGGGACATTAGAAAGATCAAACTCTTATGTCTAGTTTAAACCAAGTAAATTCAAATCGCTCACATGATAACCCAGGAAACTTTTTATTTTGAAAAAAAAAAAAAAGTTACAATTTAACTTGGTAATCAGTTGAATTGCATTGCCAGATCCTTTCCTTTGATTCATGGTTGTTACAACAGGCTTCACCATTCATCCTAAGGTCTGGTTCGCCAACTCCGTTCACACCAGTCAAGCATACGTCATTATCATCATTCCAGTACTAGTAAACAGTGGCTTTCTTTTGTCACAATAAGATATTTTCCTTTTAGTTCAGATACGCATAGACGATAGTCTTTTTTTTATGCAACGTTAGCCCTTTCAAGTGAATGCTAGCTATCTCAAGTGATCTTTTTGGATGATCCCGAGGAGATCTAAATATATTACAGCAAATGGGCAGGGAATGTCAGTCAAAATTAACTCTCTGGGCGTCTCACAATCACTATGTTTTTTCTGTTATTTGGCAGTCGGTTGGGTTTTTATGCTTCTCTAAACAAGCTGAGTCTTTGGACTCTGTGGCATTGGACTTGTATTTTGATTTAGTAAGGCTAAAATGTTTGATTTACAATTCCGTTATTTTAAAAAAGAAAACGAGCATCATTGTAAATCGCAAATATTAAACGGATGTTGCAATCTTATGTTGCATCGTTGACTGACATGTCGGAATTGATCAATGATTTTGGATCAGAACAACAAGTGGAAGATCATGGCCTGTGCGTTTACAATGGATAGGTTCGGTCCCAAGAGGTGAACAATTCTAAGCATTACCTCCCCCTTCTTTGAGAGAGGGGTTAGTCTGTTGCCAACCAACTGAAGTGACCCCACTGGAGAATGTCGGTGCTGTTATCGGCTATTTTTCGTACCTGATCAGAACTCATCCCTCGGGGAAAGTTTTTTCACACATTTTTTGGCCTTGCAGTATCTTGCTGCCGTGAAAAGCAAAACCTACTCCACTGTCTTCACGATTTTCTTCCCTCGCGAATCGTGAGATTAACGTGATATTAGAGACGTGTCAAAGTGAAAATGGACCGTTGTTGATAGGAACGACTATAGATTGCCCGTGAGATTAAAGATCCGTTTTGAAGATTTTAGATGTTAAATTTGAGTTAGACTTTGTTCAGTTCAGTTTCCTTATAATTTCACACGGAATGTACAATTAAGGTATTTTTTGCGATAGAGCAGTTTTGTCTTTCGTTTTGTCACTATTGTTTTTTTATGAAAAATTATAAAAACTGTAGAACTATCATGTCATCTGGTTTCAAGCTTAGTATTAAAGTCTGGTGAAAATCTAAGTGGAGTCGGCATACGGATCCATTGTTCTCTGGTTATCTGCCAATGTGTATGGCAAGCAATGATGTTTCATGCGTGGTACCACAAAATAATGTGGTGATGACTTTGACCTTAAAATCCCCATCATGATCCAATTTGGATAAGAGTCGCATGCGCACATCTGCGTGTTATAGAAGGATGTAATTCTTAAACAAATATGAGGCATTTAAATTGACGCCCTCTCCCCCTGCGTCAATGATTACAGCTAAAATTTTGCGCGTTCGAGATTTACAAATCCGACGTCCTATTTTCCTTCTTTTAACAATTTTAAGCAGTTGCATCTGGCATGAAATAGATATTGTTGGGTGCCAAATATTTCGCTTAATTATTCGGCAGTCTCAACAAGATTTAAATCCTTAGCTGATGTCAGCAAAATCAAATTAATGAAGCGTTCGTCTTCCGGTCGGCTGTTTCTTCAGTAAAAGTCAAAATTTCCAAACGTCAAACTTTGTGAAAAATTGCGTTGTTTCGCTGTATCACATCTTTTCAGTACGGTTAGACTAGCAACTACCTCAAGTCAGACTTTAAACTCATCTAGGCAACAGTCAGCGCTTCTAACCGTTACGTTATTTGGCTGCTGCTAAGCTGGGTATACAAAATTATGATAATTAAACATTGCCTAAGATGTATTTGTTTACACAAAGAGCATTGCTTTATACGCTAGCGGTAGTTTATTTCGCTCCTCAATATGCTCAACCCAAAATAAGGAGCATTTATAGTCATCCACAGATAGACTGTTTTGCTGTATCACAGCTCTTTCGTGCGGCTAGACTAGCAACTACCTCAAGCCAGGATTGAAACTCGACCGTCTAGGCGACTGAGTCACTACTTACCAAGGCCAAAAAGAGTTAATAAATTTGTCAGGTGGATGATGAGGCAACACAGAGGATTCATAACAATGATTGAATTTGGGCAGAATTTGATTATTTAAGAGGACACATACACAAGAATTTTTTTACATTGAACTTGAAAACGGTTATGTTGTAGTTAACTAGAGCGCAACTTCGTTCTATTGTGTTTCGTTGATGAGTAGTTTTTGGTTGTAGAAGATCCGTTAGTTTTAGGGACACAAAGGGAGAAAGGGAAATTATTGGCAATGGTTGGATCTAGATGAGCTTTTGTCGTGAATGTTTTACAGGGCAAACCATAAATTAGAGTTCAGTTGAGCATCTGTTATGAAAATAACGATAGGGCAGAGAAAGGCTAGCAACATCTCTCCTGTGAGAAAATGGCCGATGGGAAGAGAAGAGGACATCTCAAACTAGATTATGAAGTCGGTTTTGTACTCTGGTAAGTCGTAGGAAAGGATGCTTTGGGCGGCACCTTCCCAGATATGGCAATAAAACTCCATCATAGGACGCATTTGGTTCTTATACATTATGATTGCGTCAGGTATGTGATACTTTTGAGGGCAATAGAATGATACAACTATTTTCTTCCAGCGACTTTAGCAACGCATTTAGTAGAAATCTTCCATTTCAAGTTTGAAGTGAAGGCCAGTCATAGAAGCTTATCAAAGCAGGGAGCTTCCTCAAGAAGAAAGCCATTTGCTTCAATTAGGGCAAAGTGGTGGATGGGAGCATTGCTAGTGAAAGGAGATGAGCTTGGTTTTAGACGTAATAACAGTAACCAGATACCTATTTTCCCCAATGCCCAATGCGTTCCAGATTGGAAGAGAATCAGAAAGCTCATGATTATTAATGCTCTTCGAAGTGTTGTCATAGAGGGTTGTATCATTTGCATAAATGTCGACAAATGATTTTAGAATATGATTTGAGAAATCATCGATAAATATCAGGAAGACAGTTGGACCCAGTCCTTACACATAGCTTTCACAATACTTTCGGTTAAAATGGATTTTGACATTATTTACAAACAATCTATTTTTACGTAACCAATGTTTTAGTAAAAAAGAATAGGAGAGATTGGAATCAGAAGGATGACTGAGAAGGTACAATGTATAACTAAAATAAAAAAGTCTGAAATATTAAGGAAAACCCTTGAATGCCAAGACTAACACACATGAGCTACAGACACAAGCCGGGCATATACAAACTGCTACAAATATAAAACACAAACGAACATCCCATGGAATCATGAAAACTGTATAATTGTAAGTTACCCCCCCCCCGTGTCCCTGATTTCTACCCCTGCCTTCCTCTTACCCTTTCCCCCCCTTGTGTGTGTATGTCACCATAAACTGGCGCCACACCAAATAATCAATGAGGGTTAAGGAGGATGAAAAGACTGAGGAGAGAAAGCACTAGCTAGACCTCTGCTAGATACATGCAAAGAGGACTAGGACATTGGGGAAGCAAAGTGAAAACCAGCGGTTGCTACCAACGAGAAATCAATGGTAAGCGGCTATTGCGATAATGCAAATTCATCTACAAAGATTATCGAAAGAGGTGGAGAGTACTGGAAATCTAGGGAGACTTGTTGTCACTCAGACTCCAGAGAAAACCACAAGTTGTTATCAAAGAGAAATCGTTGATGATGGCCTGTGTGATTATTACTAGTGAGTAAATAATAATAATAATAATAATAATAATAATAATAATAATCGTATATCTAAAACAGCATAATTTATATAACTATAAAAATAGGTTCCATAAAAGTCACAGATAGGTTTATATTCTGCAATAATGTAAACAAAAATTGTTTAAATAAAATATACGACACTTATCTCGTGGTCTTAATATCTTAGTTTTTATAAATTTAAGAGAACATTTGAAAGTAATTTTGCAAAGACGTCCGATAGATTAAAAACTAATATTTTGGTAATTTTTTAAGCCAACATTCCAGGGCAGCTGGTTATTTATAAATTTAAGAGTTACAAAAAACAAGTTAGAACGTAAATTTCTGAAGACGACAAACAAACAAACAAACAAACAAACAACAAGAAAAACAATAATAATATTAACAACAATAATAAATAAATAAAAATATTCAATAGCTATATAATTGCTAGTTGTGGTTTTCCAAATTTTCAATTTTCTGCTGTGACGAATACCTGGGAGTGAATGAAATGTATAAAATCCTACAACATCTTGATCTATGTCTTTTGAAGCATCTTCCTTAAAACAGGTCCTGCTCCCCAAGATGATTGAAGGATTGTTCCAGAAGCGACTAGCAGCAGAATAGGCATGTCGTCAAGTGTATATGTATATGCTGACACGCAATCACGCATTTATAATGCTAAACAAGTCACAGGCCGTTAAGTTAAACATTAGGACATGAGGACAACAGGCCGTTACATCACAAACACAACGTACATACATTTATGTGACCCATTAATTAAGAAAGATATAATATCGATTTAGTTAGATAGTTAACATATGTTAATTTGATCTAAATACAACATTACGAATTTTAAAAGAAGAAAAACGTCTGTGTGGTTACACCACAAATCGATATTTGATTCTACCTAATCAGTGATTTAAAAAAAAAAAAAAAGTCAGTCTGTTTTCTTTGGATAAAAATTTGAATCAATTTCATCAGGTCCATGTTCTGTTCGGCCTTGTTCAGTGCGAGATTCTCTATTCATTCTCATCTCTAGTGATTATCTTATGAAAATGCTGTTTGTCACATATGAAAAATTCAAAATTGCGTCTAGAATCGATATGTACGTATTTATTCATATCTTGTGAACAGTCATATTAACTGAACAATATAAAAAAAAAACAATAAAACTAAATCTTTAATACTTAATCGTTTATACTTAGTTAATTAGATAAAAGTATTAATATTTCATAGCACGAACATGGATAAAAACAAGTCAACAATCGGGGAATGTTAACATTTTATTTTTTTCTACTTCATCGTGACGACGTGTGCATGTATGCAAAGTAAATAAGCCTAAAACAAACAATCGATTACTTTATAATTGATTGAAGATCATTAAAAATAGTGTCATGAATATATTTCAGTTTCAACATCATATTTAATTGAAAAGTAGTGAGAGCTCCAAACGTTTTAATAAAATAATAGTTTATATCACGAGTGAGACAGGGAAAGTTTGAAATATCATTCATTGTCTTTGATTCGTCATGCTTAAGTTTGAAATAGCATTTGCATTGTTCTGACAACCTTACATTTGAAATAGAATTTTCGTTGATCTGTCACAATTAAGTTTGACAGATTTTTATCCCATCTTAGAAAACTATATTCTTGTTTCATCTTGCAGGACAAAAATGTTGAATCTTCTCTAGTTTGTTCATTTATTCATCAATTTCATATAAATCAGACGATTCTATTGTTGGCATTCGTTTCCCTAATATTTTTCTAGTTAGAATTCTTTCTAAAAAAAATTATTAGGTATTTACAGAAGATACTAAGTGAACATTGCCAACATCCTGTGACACAAACTGGATTCGAACATGGCACACCTAGGTTGTCAGTTTATGTTGTGACCTGTTAATTCTGCAGTTAACATTAGTCAAGGTTCCCACGTGGACAATCACTCCGACAGAAACTAGACCATTTTGATAGCCGTTTTGCTATTAGACTGATTCAAAATGTTCTGTGTAGTCCTAGGAGGTCCATCCTCCCAGCTTTCAGGAGTAACAAGTTTATCGCTTGTTGTCTGAGGCGCCTTCATTGGGGGATGTCGAGGGATCTAGTCAAGCATATTTTTGCAGGGCTGAGGTGCTCCTCTTGGAGCACTGACTCATTTTCCCACCTTGTTTTACATCCTCTTGTGGTGTAAGAGAGGTAATTATCCACCCATGTTGTTAACCACATAGTCACTATCTCCCTATTTCTTAATAAAGCCTAAAAGTGCAACGTGTTCATCTTAAGCATCTGTTAAAACGACATTGCGCAACAAATCTATGGCGTCTGCTTAAGCCTCTAAATATAGAAATCGAGCAAAAGCGCATTTCATCAATTTTTCAAAGCCTTAATAAACCACATTCTTTACATTGGCCTTCGCAGACACCATGCATCAGAAGTTGTACTGAAGACAAGTTAATAATCAATCGCATATCATGATTTGCTGCATCTCCTATGTTGTAACAATCATTTCATGAATGATGTTTCACTTTCCCTGTCACTTCAAGCAAGCCAACCTGCTTTGTGAACTGGTACTATTAATAATAATAAAAAAAAGAAACAAGAACACGTTTTCTTCAAATATGTCCATAAAGAGATGTATGTATAATACTACAAATGACAAAAGTAATCCAAAACTTTTATTTTTTGCCCATTCGTTATCGCATCACAATTTGACTCATATTCACTGCTTGAAATCATTGAAATGAAACTAATTAATAAGAAAAGACAAAATTAATGCTATTGCTAACCAAATTTAATCTCTATCATCCTGACTCTCTCTATCTCTCTTATTCTCTCTCTCTCTATTTATCTATCTATCCCCTCTCTCTTTCACTTTGTATTTCACACAATCACTTAATACTGTGAAGTGCTCTGTAAGCACATATGCTCACTTTTATTATATAGCTTATTAGTTATTAAGGTTAAGCCTCCATTTTTTACTATAAAATAAAATGGCCGAACTTAATAGAGAATCATTACGGAAGCAGCAATTGTGTGTGTGCAATTGTAATGTGATTATCTCATTCTGTTTAAAAGTTTGCTTTCTCATTTGTGCAACTGTTCAACGGATAAGGATTGATGCCATAGCAACTGGTTGTGTGTACACATACCAGATTTTTATAAAACTGACTTTCTCAACTGTGCAATTTGTTTATGAGAGGCTTGATCATAGGATTAGCGAATCTCTCGACGAAGGCAACCTTGCTCTTGACATATCAAAAGCCTTTAATAGAGTATGGCATAAAGGTTTACTTCATAAGATCTCCAGCTATGGTATAGCTGGAAATGTCTTCTCAATCATCAAATCATTTCTCTCTGATAGGTTCATAAGAGTAGTAGTCGATGGGCAGAAATCAGAAGCTCACAGTATTAATGCTGGAGTCCCTCAGAGTTCCATCTTGGGCCCAACTCTTTTCCTGATTTACATCAATGATCTTCCAAATCACATCCTTACATCATTCATAGACATTTATGTTGATGACACTACCATCTATGGTAGCTTGCAGTTTTCTATCATGATCCATGAGTTTTCTATCATGATCCATGAGTTTTCCAATAAATTCACTTGTTCTTTGTTTAATTTCAGTCTTATCTGCTTTCAATAAAATCCCCCCAATTTTGTGCTTTCATTCTCTGTTCCACTTGTTACTTCTCTTTACGAGACAGCAGTGAATTAGTAGCAACAGTAGTCACTGAAGCGATGTGATTGCTAGTCATAAAAAGCGTTACTCACCTCCTTACATATTTTTATGATTTTGAACACCAGAAAATTCATCAGAACTTTTGTTTTACCGAACGAAAATTGAAAAAAAAATTTTCACAATGTAGCTGAGAAGATAATCTATAAGCTGCAATAATTGTTTGAAATGAGTGAGCGATGAAGCTTTAAATCAGTTCTAAATGACTAAAACTGCCACTTAACCATATATTCAAACTCGGTAGTGTTTGAATGAAAAAAAAAAAAAGAAAAAAAAAAAAGTCGTATAACTTCCCTATCCAATCATGAATTGCTTGAAATCTTATCCATTACAGCAAAATTAACATTTTCAGTTTTCAGAGAGAACTACCATAATAAGAGGGGGGAAAAAAGGCAAAGCAAGACAAACCGAAGAGAAAGAAAAAAAAGATCTGGAGAGAGAGAGAGAGAGAGAGAGAGAGAGAGAGAGAGAGAGAGAGAGAGAGAGAGAGAGAGAAAGAAAATCCAGCTAAATAGCAACAAAAAATAAGGAGGTAAACCTACAGAAATTTGGTAGAAATCAGTTTTTTTTTTCTTATTAAAAAAAACAAAAAAAAGACCCAGAGAACTCACATTGATGAGAGGCTCTAGTAATTTAATAGGATATTTACTTTGTCTGGATAAATTGTTTATATATATATATATATTATATATATATATATATATATATATATATATATATACTAGCATGTGTGCTGCCCGGGTGTTTGGAGGTGTGTGTTGAGCAAAAAAAAAAAAAGTGGTAATAGGAAGGCAGGCTCGAACCCCACCGCGAAGGAGGAAAAGAACAGGGAAAAAACCTGACGTCTTTGCTGTTAAGACTACCACCAAACCGGAAATGACATAGACAATCTAAAAAAAGGGATGACTTTCGAAAATATAAAAAAAAAATAAAAAAGAAAAAGAAAGCGACCCCTTGTAGAAAGTTGAGGGTGAAGAAATTAATATTTTTAGCCAATTTTTTGGTATTTGTCGTCTGAAGGGTCGAGCTTCAAAATGATACTGATCTTGTGAAAATCCGTCGCCTCTGTCGAAAGTTTTAGGCGGACATGCAAACATACATACATTTATATATCGGTAGCTCAAATTTTCAACCCAAACCTATTAAAAAGCTTGCCCTATCTCTGAATACCCTTTATGTAAAATTTCAAATATTAAGACCAGAAATTGTCTGAGTAATTTGGTAGAGACCGCAGAGGTCAAATTTTTTAAAACTTTGACCCCTATTATGACCCTTAACATTTATTGTTTTGGGCTCAAATCAAGTTATTAAGTTAAAGCCATGTCCAAGGAACCTATACCTAAAATTTCAATTGTTTATACCCAAAATTGGTGGAGGAGTTTGGAAGAGTTCTCAAAGGTCAAATCGTTGAACTTTGACTCCTTAACAGGCAAATTACTGGCCGAAAATGGATTACAAAAATTTTCCCAAATCTCATTATCCTGTATACCAAATTTCGAGTCTGTAGACTGAAAATTGACAGAGTTATTGTGTAGAGAAATGTACACAGACAGACAGACAGACACTTTCACTTATTTATATATATATATATATATACATTATTTGGCAGCAAGTCGTTATCTAAACATGTCTGGTTAAATACAACTGAGTTTTCATTTTTCTGATTCTATGAGTAATTTTCTCAATTTGCTGAGCAATCTTTCTTGTCTATTATAACATCAAGTGATAGTTTTTGAGTCATTTGCTCAAGCACTTTGTATCAGTGATCTCGATCGTTGTCAGGGGTGGTTGCCGTAGTTGTTGTCGAGGTTTAGTTAAGTGTATTTATAGTAAATTTGTTTATTTCACCTATTTATTGTTATTTTATTTATGTCAATAGAACAGATATATTAAAGGATGAGGAATAAAAATTACAAATAACTTTATTTTATCAGCTCAATAAGGAAATAAGACAAAAAGGAGGCCATGGCATTTCAAAGCTAAATGCTTCTCATCAGAAGAGGAGAAAGGCCAGCATTATATAGAACATAAAAGATAAATAAAAGCTGGCTTAATAACATTTAGATTAGAAACAGAAACTGCATATTTAAATATATTAAAGAAAAAAAATTAATATATTTAATAGCTTCTCTTAACAGTGTTGAGCTTTTTGTATCTTGATAAGTTTGCTTTGCTAAAGATATTTTTTAAAGCTTTATTTAACTAAAAAGTGAAGAAATCTGAAGGATCAGCATTGAAACTACACTTTAGATCACATTAAGATTCAAAAAAATTTTTTGAAAATAATTCTTTTAACGAATAAAGAGAAATAAAAAAAACAAGGCAAAAACTGATTATTTTTTTTTTATTTTCATTTGAAAAAGAGATGATTAATGTTTAATGAATGCTAATCTAACATTTATGACAAACACGTTTCGTTCGATGGCCAAAAAAAAAAAAACACAAAAAAAAACAAAAGGCCAGATTACGAACGACTCCATCATCAACATCATCATCAATATAGCTTACAAACTTGGCCTTTCCAGACTTCAAAAGCAGTCCCTCGGAGGTTGGGAATGGGAGACTTGACCCCCAGCTATGGAGAAGGTGTTCTGATTCAAAACAGGGACAAAAATCAGATGTGCTCAATAATAATACTTACAATATTGCCACCATGGCTACAGAACTCTTGTCACCAGAACTCTTGTTTTGGTTTGTCTGTTTTACAGCACATCAACCCCCCCTTTTTTTTTTTTTTTTTTTTTTTTTAAAAAAAGAAAAAAAAAGGGTTATTTAAAGCCAAATCAATACCTATTATAAACAATTCATTAATTGAATGCAAGTTGCTATTTAACCCATAGCTCGGAAGAAATTGTGGTTTCATGCCTTTTTCTAATGGTTTAGTGCATAATATAATCAGAATAGATTCAATAGGATTTGACCTCAGCATAACTAATTACAGAGTCCGTGACGTTATCCACTCAATCAACCTGCACTCTTGTCATGTCATGGGAGGGGGGTCAAGAACTCAGGGGATTGGTCTTAGCAATAGTAGCGGCAGTGTCCAGTTTGCCATCAAAGCCCCCACAGCAGTACAATTTAAAACAAAAAAACATTTTTTAGGGGAAAGGAATCTTGAAGAAATAATGATAATGTCTGCAAACTTCAGGCCAACCATTTTTAATTTGTATAGAGTAAAAAAAGTTGAGAAAGAAATTTGATTTTTTTTTTGGTTTGTTTTATTTTAAACATATAAAAATATTAATTTTTTTTTTTTTTCTAATTTCTGAAGTGAAGTGAAATTATTTCATTGAAACAGGTGAATGCTGTTATAGGATGTGTTTTTAAATATTTTTTTTTTAATGAATTTTGCTCTCCCCTCCCCCACCTGACTACTGTGTCTGCTGCACGTGCAAAGGTTGGAGGCCCTGAAAGGAATTGGATGGCTCACACTGATTAAGGCTTTTTGAAGTCACCTGGCATTCAGTTTTAGTGGGAGAATCATACCCCTTTCCTCTCTATTCTCATTTGAAGGATGTTTTCCACTTCCAATATGCCAAACCACCTCTACCCCAAGTTCATTATTTTTCATCAACATGGGTCTGGACTTTTGGAAGTCAAATCAGAGCAGGGTGTAGATTTGTGCTGAATCATTTCATATTGAAAATAACAATCCAGTCAGTTGGATAAAATATCCCCCCCCCAAAAAAAAATCAAAGAAAGAGAGGAAAGGAAAAGATGGAAATAAAAAGGCAAAAAGAGGGAGGGTGGGAGAGGGGGTAGTCTGTTTTTTTTTTTACTTAAGATTTTATTTTGCACTGCAAAAGTAGAAAAAATTCAGTCGATATTTCATCAACCAACAACCAAAAAAAAGTTTTCAAAAAGTGGGGGGAGGAGAAAGGGGAGGGCAGTTGCAGGAAAAATATTTTTTTAAAGCGGATACTGCTCCGAGTGCTGGAAGAATTAGTCAGATTAAAAAGCTGACTTTATTCTTAAATGTTGATCATTTTCTACGATGCTTGCGATATCGGTGACGCCGATAGAAAGAGGAATGGAGAGTGGCTGCAGTCTCTTGAGGTAAGCTGGTCAATGGAATGACACGTTTCGACATTTCTTCAACCTGACACTCGGGAACCCAACAATCAGGAAATCTGTTTACAGAACAAACAAAACCAAATTAATAAAATAATTAAAAAGTAAACAAAAATTAATCAACTCAAAACAAAACAAAATAGATGTTTTTTGTTTTAAGAATTTTTTCATTTTATTTAGGGTTCTAAAAAATAAACATCATGATAAAAAAAAATCAGGTAAAATATATTTCATCTGTATTTATAGGAATGTTGTGTTAATTTTTATTTTTTTTTATGGAAATCACCTCAAACATTGGTGTAAGGAGCTGCAGCCATTGATGTAAGGAGCTGGAGAAGGGTTAGATTTCTGCATGTCCGCACAGTCAGGGAGCCAAGAAACAGAGAGAGAATGCCAAAGGCTAGCAGTTCTAGGAAAGAAGCTATTAGAATAAAAAAGCTTTCCAACACATGAGGAACTCCACAATGAAGGGATGGCAGTTTGATTTACACGTCAGCTGAAGGTATTCATGGTGAGAAGACACAAGTTCTGCAGAACACATTCCATTAAAGTACTTGTGAAACAAGTACAGTGATTCAACATCACTGATGGGACAGTGGTTATAGCTTTGTAGATAGTGTAGAACATGAGATAAGAGGCTCTTTTTTAAACTCTGTCTAAGAGGGAGAGACGAGTGGTAGATGCACTAGCCCAGATGTAGCAACAATACTTCAGGCATTGACGAATAGTGGTTTTATTAAGATATAGAATACTGGAAGATGTGAGAAATCTTTTAGTATGGTAAAAGGAATCAACTTTTCTTGCAGCAGCCTTTGCAATGTCTTCCATATATTTGTTTCTGTGAATGTTAGGTTGAGGAGTTTGAATGATGGCCTCTCAGGTAGCATGCTGACGTTACATGATAAGGGCTGTCCCCTTTTCATGTAAGTATAAAAATAGAGAGATTAGTTAAAATGAAAATAAAATGAGAGAAAGCAGAAATCGAACCCTGGACATAAGTTTTAAAGAACAATAGGTTTAAATGGAATGTCCAGTAAATTGTTAATTCTGATGAAACAAATAATAAACTATTCAATTGTTAGAAAGAATGTGGATAATAAAATATGGGTTAAATAAATTAGATATGTAGGTTGAATTCCTTTGTAAAAACATCAAAGAAAAAATAGGTTATTGGGAAATCATAATGTCGGAAAAACGTGCAAAGTCGCGCATGTTGAAACACGTGAATTTTGCTCACGTGGCCGGGATGCATGGATGTCTCAATATAGGAAGTGAGAGTTAGTTAGTTAGAGAAACAGTCAGTGAGAAACTCAGAAAGAGTCTGGAGCTTGGAATTCGAACGTCTAGGAAGCGAGACGTCACTTTGAAACTAAAATGTGAAGCTTTGAAATTCTTGATGAGGAAACCACGGCCGGTCGTGACGAAATAAACCATCATGTGTTTTATAAAACGTTGTCTTGTCTTATGATTCTTACAAAAAGGTAAAGTGAAAATTGTATTATATATCTGTGTTATAAAATGTCATTACATACACGTCTCGACATCTCATGTCTACACAATGTCTGAACAGTGAACACTATCTCCTCACTCAAAGAGCTTCCCCTTCTCCTTCTCTTCCATTCTACACATAAAAAGTATGAACATTTAATATATAAGAATCATAACAGGAACAATCTCTCTAAATCTCTTACAACAACAATCTCTCTCTAAGATAAGCATCACTTCTAAGACTCGAATATTTACTAATAAGAACTCACGTAACATACGTGCCCAAGTGGTACCTTCGTCTACAACAACATCTCGCTCTCAAAGATTCAACACTCTCTACACGACATCACATATAATAAGACTCTCTTATAATGAAATCCCTATATGTAACACTATTAGCTATAGTAATCAATGACTGAAAAGATTTCTTATAATTATTAAAGGAAAGGAGCTTTGTCTTAAATATTACCATCCATTTATAAACCCCATTCTAACACAAACTGAAGGTCATTTTCTAAGGAGTCAGCCATAGTCATACGTGTGTTTTGCCCACATGTTGAGAATAGAGCATGGTGTCATTAGCAAATGGACCCATCTGGGGTACAATTGAATCAGGGAGGTCGTTTATGAGTATCAAGAATAATAAAGTTCCAAGGATTGACCCTTGGAACACACCCACATTTATGTTATATTGTTTAGATGGATGGCCATCGATGACAATCTAGATTTTTCTTTCAGCTAAGATGGTGCAAATCTTAAAAGAAATACATTTATAAGTTCTATTTAATTGCTAAATATCAAGCGTGTCATTTACAATTGAACTTAGATTCCTCTGTGAATTAATCTCAACTATGAATTTAAGGTATATTTTCAAAATCACAAATTTTGTATTTTACAGTTTCATCTTTTGTAATCTAAAGGAATTTTGAGCCAGATTTATTTGTTATAAAAATTAATGAAAAATTATAACAGATGAGAATTGGAGAGTGGTATTAGCAACAACAAAAAAATCTATAGATCAAAATAAATAAAAAAAATGAATAAATAAAAAATGAATAAATAAAAAATGAATAAATAAAAAATGAATAAATAAATTTATATATCTATAAAAGTGAAATTGTCTGTGTGTGCGTGTGTACATTTCCCTATCAAATTACTCTGTCAATTTTCAGTCTACAGACCTGAGATTTGACATAAGGAGTATTGAGATTTGGGAAAATCTTTTTAATTGGTTTTTGGCCAGAAATTTAGCTGTCAAGGGGTCAAAGTTGGGTCTAAACACTTGAAATTTTAAATTTGGACATGGATCAAAGTTGGGTCTAAACACTTGAAATTTTAAATTTGGACATGGATCAAACTTTTTAATGTTATTTGAGCCCCAAAAATAACTGTTATGGGGTCAAAATTGGGGTCAAAGTTAAAAAAAGATTTGACCTCTGCGGTCTCTACCAAATTACTCAACCAATTTTTGGTCTAAACATTTGAAATTTTACATAAAGAGTATTCAGATATGTGGTAAGCTTTTTAATCAATTTTGGGGCAGTTTTAATCAAATTTAGCTACCAAGAGGTCAAAGTTGAAAGAGTTGACTTTTGCAGACCCTACCAAACTCCTCTGCCAATTTTGGGTCTAAACACTTGAAATTTTAAATGTAGGTTACTTGGATGATTAAATTTATTTAATTCTAATTTGATTTGAGCCCAAAACAAATGTTAAAGGGTTAAAATTGGAGTCAAAGTTTTTTTTTTAAAAATTGACCTCTGCGGTCTCTACCAACTTTTCTTTATGGTCGTTAAGGAAACCCATTATATAGAAAGGCATAACTGTACATATGCACACTTTTAAATATATACATATGCACATAAAGTTATGAAAAGTAACTAGGGCCCAAGTAAAGCCGGACTGAATTGCTAGTAATAAATAAAAAATAAATGAATAAAAAATAAATAAATAAATAAAAATAAATAAATAAATAAAAATAAATAAATAAAAATAAATAAATAAAAATAAATAAATAAAAATAAATAAATAAAAATAAATAAATAAAAATAAATAAATAAATAAAAATAAATAAATAAATAAAAATAAATAAATAAATAAATAAAAATACTTACATATTTTCCGGAGTCCAATGCAATAAAACTTTAACTTTTTCCGAATCTTCAGTCCTTCGTGCAATCACCTTGGAAACAAAATAGAAAAAGAGGAATAAAAATCAAAGATTGGTTGGAAAGAAAAAAAAATTTAATTTTTTTTTAAATATAAATAAAACTGAAATAAACATATGCAAAATTTACCAGCATCTGATTTAAAACACATTTGCACAAAACACCAGAATTGTATATTGAACTAATTAAGAGAATCTATTTGATACACTTTCTCTGTATTTACCTCTTACTGATGTGCCACAAAGCAGGAAACGGGGTGGGGGTAATCCAGCACACAAAATGTGTTGCACTCTGACGCTGAAAAATTGACTGAGCAGCCCATTTGCATTCTTTCCTAAGTCTGTGAAAGTGGACCTTGTAGAACTGAATAGAACAAATTCCAGAGCCCGCAAGAGAAAAAAAAAACAAAAGCATTATCACAATGGCAGAATCTCTGTCAGATTGATTGCTGAAAACACATGACAGAATTGGCATAACAAAGATTACATTCTTTAACTCTCATCAAGGGAGAACTAAAAAGAATCTGCTCAATATGCCTTCTTGATGACTGCATCGTCATCTTGCATGCATTAATTGATGTGGGCCAACAACAATTGAATATTTATATGATAAAAAATTAAATATATTAGTCTTGTGGACAGATTTATTTTTTCCCTTGTAGTCCTAGGAGACTTCAGGGATTGTTGACTATCATACAATTGTGACCCTTCAGATTATTGGTGGGATTGGATCTCAGTTTGAGGAGGAATCTTGTGAAATAGAATAGCTTTTGCAGAGTGTCTTATTTATGGAAATTTCACCATCATGACTCGAAGGAGGATATTCCTATCTTTGATATTAAACAGTTATACCATTTCATTTATCCTCACTCATTTATGGATGAGGAAATAGAAAACATTCGTATAAGAAAACAAAAATCCTGTAAACTCATGGTCCCACCATGGCACAAAAGTTTCAGTAAAATTTTACTCTTTATCTTCATGATGTCGATTGAAAAAATAACAGGTGAAGTATGCACGGTTCCCCGTGAGTGCACAGTGAACGAGGCATAAAAAAAATTACCAAGTCCATCATTTGCCCCATCCCCGCCCCATTATGCCCTAAAAGTCCCCAAGGCCTTAACATATTTACATTTGAATTCAGCACCATGCAAAACTGCTAAATAGACATACACAGAAAATTTTGGACAAATATAAAATAGTTCCAAAAATAGAGTGTTTTTATTTGCCCAAAAAGAGCCTGAGTTATCGCAAAGTATAGACAAACAACATTATATAGAAATCAGTTAGTTACAACTTTTCAGAAAGTTTTATAAAAATCCAAGGCATCAATTTTTTTTTAATAAGCAAAAAAGTGTCAATTTTAGCCATTTTAACCCAAAAGGCACCCCTAGGGGGGGCAATCGGAGTTTTCCCAGAAAATCCGTTCTTTTACTCATATCATGTTTAATGTTTGTGCAAACTTTTAAAAAATTCCAAGGCATAGTTATTGAGAAAAGTGCAGACAGACGAATGGACAAAGATGAATTTACAGGTCCACCCTCCCTTTGTCAGGGGGACCAAAAATGACTTTAATAAAGAATGGAAGGTATACTTGTTAAGGAAGAGACGGAGAAATATGATGGTTAAATAAAGATCTAAGAGTAAATTTTACCAAGATTGTGGTTGTAGTGACTTTTTTTGGAAGTGAATAAAGTAGAAAACCTCCAGAAAAAGAAAAGTTCCTCTGCTCAGAATGTGGAAAGGCGATTGGGGTGAAATGCAGTCTATTGTAGTACTTGTAAGCATTAGGCACACAAAAAGTGCAGTTGAATTACTGGTAGGTTGAGATGTGATAATCAGTTTGTATGCAAGAAAAGACAAGTGAGATGGATGGGAACACAAATGTGTGGAAAGTATATTTGAATGACAAAGCTATTAAGGTTGTCCAGAAGTTTTGTTACCTTGGTGATATATTTGGAGCAAATAATAGAGGTGTTAGCGTGATTGCAAAGGTTATAAGTGGAGAAAGTAAGTTCAGGAAATTGTATCCATTACTAACAAGCAGATAAATTTAAATGTGAACACGTATAAACAAAGCACAAAATGCTCATCTCCAACATTATAGACCCAGAGCGCAGTTTCTTCAGCATTAGCGACCCAGAGCACAGTTTCTCCAGCATTAGCGACCCAGAGTGCAGTTTCTCCAGCATTAGTGACCAATAGTGCTGCAGTTTCTCCAGCATTAGTGACCAATAGTGCTGCAGTTTCTCCAGCACTAGCGACCCAGAGCGCAGTTTCTCCAGCACTAGCGACCCAGAGCGCAGTTTCTCCAGCACTAGCGACCCAGAGCGCAGTTTCTCCAGCACTAGCGACCCAGAGCGCAGTTTCTCCAGCACTAGCGACCCAGAGCGCAGTTTCTCCAGCACTAGCGACCCAGAGCAGTTTCTCCAGCACTAGCGACCCAGAGCGCAGTTTCTCCAGCACTAGCGACCCAGAGCGCAGTTTCTCCAGCACTAGCGACCCAGAGCGCAGTTTCTCCAGCACTAGCGACCCAGAGCGCAGTTTCTCCAGCACTAGCGACCCAGAGCGCAGTTTCTCCAGCACTAGCGACCCAGAGCGCAGTTTCTTCAGCACTAGCGACCCAGAGCGCAGTTTCTCCAGCACTAGCGACCCAGAGCGCAGTTTCTTCAGCACTAGCGACCCAGAGCGCAGTTTCTTCAGCACTAGCGACCCAGAGCGCAGTTTCTTCAGCACTAGCGACCCAGAGCACAGTTTCTTCAGCATTAGCGACCCAGAGCAGTTTGTTCAATATTAACGAACCAGAACGCAATTTATTCAACATTAGCGACCCAGAGCACAGTGTCTTCAACATTAGCTATCTAGAGCGCAGTTTCTTCAACATTAGTTATCCTAAACCACTCAACTATTTGACAACCGTAGATCGATTTGGTTTTGTTAAACCTTGTGCATTTTTCTCCATATCTTTATTACAATATTAGCAAACCACAATTACTTTATTTTTAAAAACAATAGAAAATATTTCTTTTTGTATTCATTTCATCCAGATGCTTCTTCTCCTTCAAAATTTCAACTCTAGTGTTCCAACATGCAATGTTTTCAGCATACAGTTCGACCAAAGAAAAAAGTCCATTTCCTAATGAAAACAAAACAAATTTGACTTTCGATCAATATAATTTTCAGATACCATTTGATTAACACTAATTTTGAAGCACACATAGAAAAAACCCCAAAAAACAGAAAATCTTGTCAATTAGGTACCATTATTGAAACATTTGTGAAAATTATACAAAAGAAAAACATGAATTGATGTCTTTTTTTATGTGAACACGTAAGCACAAAAAAAAAAAAAAATTTGAAACAACAAAATTGAAACAAATGCTCTTAAAATTGCCATCATTCATGAAAAAAACAAAGAGAAGAAACGAATACCTTAATGTTCAAACAAACAGTTCAACTCTGAAATTAAATCACAATTAACTTCTGGCAACCTAGCTAACAAAAAAAAGAAAATTCTGCATGGAAAACTGATAAATCACAGAATTCTTCAAAAAATTAAATTGTTGACACCACAATATGAAACCTTTCAACTGGAAATAATAAAAAATAATCTAAATTAAAAAAATCTTGTAATACAATGAAAAAAGTTCAAATTTCAAAGTATAATCTACCCAACAATCTAAGAAGAACAAATCTGAATTTCAATAAACACAAAATGCACATTTTGTTAGAAACAAAACACAAATTTGTATTTAAAAAATATATCAACTAACATCAATGCATGATTTAAGAGATAAAAAAAGCTGTCCAACACATGCCAAAATGTAAAATGGATGTTAAACTTAATATGATGCTAATAATGAAGATAAGTTATAAAATTGATCCAGGAAGTGTTAAAAGTATCAGTGGCAGTGAATGTTGCATTCAGATATTGAATCTCAATTGGACAAAAGCTGAGAAAACACTTTTCATTCATCAGAATATTCTTAAACTATGAGCTCTTATTCATTGCCAACCCTTTATTTTTTATTATCTTGAGATGTTAATAAAAAAAATATGTTGTATTCTTATTCTTTATTTCGATATTGCCTTTCCCTCTATTAAATTATTTAATTTCATTCATTATTTTTTTTTTTTTACTAAAAACGTCCTGTTAACAAAGTTCAATTATTTATGAAAAAAAATCCAAATGTCAACTAATGCAAATTGATTTTGTTTTAAAAGAGAAATAAATCTGTAATAGTCCTATTTTTTTAATCAAAGGTGAGAAAAAAATAGAAAGATCTACTTGTGTTATATATGTATCCCCTTTTCAAAGTGTATTTTTACTTTTGTGAGAAGACATGCATATAACACAAGTTTTTACAGTAATATGACAATTAAAAAGATGACACTATAGCGAAATATTTGAAAAAAAAAAAAATCTAATGATGCAGTAAAGATATAAATTTTAGAAAAATTTAAACTATCTTTCAGTTGAAAGAAATTTACTTTAAACTTGTATTAGTAATTAAAATTAAAAAAATATGATTGAAGACACTTTATTCTTTATGAAATTGATATCAAAATTCATATTAATTTAATTCTTATTAAATATAAGAAAATTTTAACTTTGCTTTCATTTTATGATTACTTTTTATGCTGCGGTCACGTTCTTTCAATTGAAAAAATGTTTGTATTGTCCCATCACTAATAAAACAAAGCAAACGTTAAATAAAAACGTTTGTATTCAGTAATAAGGTGTGTTACTTAACAGCATATCAAGACTTGGGGGAGAATATTTAATGTGGAATTCAGTTATTTTGGTAAAAGTTTTTTATGATTCAAGTTTATAACATCTTCAAATATTTATTTATGGTGCACGGCTTGCAAGAGCACCAAAAACTATTTTTAGGTTATTAGGTAACTATTAAGTCTGATTTTCATAAATGAGTGTAGGATTTATTTGCATGGACAGATATGAAACCAACCAATTGTACTCTTCATTCTCAATTCTACAATACATATCAGTAGCTGACCACCCTTCAACTCATGACTTTTCAGCCATAACATGATGACTGACAAAGAAATGAGGCTTAAGCCACAAAGAAAGATTTTAATGCCACATCATATTTCTATAATAATATTCATCTTACACAACCTAACATCGCAAGTGCATTTGAGAAGTTTTATTACCACACAAGCCGAAAGGCCCAACATAAAATCAACAGTAAGTTCTTTGATATGACAAGGGCACGTTTGAAATGAATGTTTCTGTTTAGAGCATAATTGAAGGATGATACTTTACTTTTGCATTTTAAACTTTAATGCAAGCCATAAAATCAACAGTAGGTTCTCCACAATGCAATGTAGACTATAATATATTGTGAACTTCGTCATTGTGAGAGATCCTCCAGTTGCACCACGATGGATCCTCAATTAGAGCAGGCAATCAATTGATTTCATTGATTTTGATGACAAAAGTATGGGAATGTGAAACATTCATTGATCATCATTTACTCCCAGGCAACGTTGGGTCACCGTACTAGTTCTTTATATACACGTGGCATTAATTTTGCATACAAGGGGAATATCGGTTATAAAAAAGGACGAATCGGAGAGGACAGGGAGTCAAGTTTTTGACAGGAGAGAACATAGATGTTGAGAGATAGTGTTGTGAATTACGGTTTAAGTTAAGAGGAGTTGGTATGAATTACAGCGTTGATGAGGAGGAGTTCTGACATGTTCTTTTTTTCATTACAGACTTTTTACTAAAATCACATGAGAGAATGGTTGTACTTCAGGATGATTGTTTCCTTTCTAATGAGAAATGGGGTAGGGGTATTATGTGTGCATACATTTAAACTTTAAAGAATAAAAAGTAAAATCCAAAAAAATTAAAATCTCAAATGATTTCATACTTTTTTTTTTTTTTTTTTTTTTTTTTTTTACATGTTTTACGTTTGGTGTTATTAAAAAGACTATAATGACCAGAAATTACTGTTCAGTATTGTCTATATGACAGGAATACTTGGGGAGCCAACATGCAGATAATGTACAGAGATAAAAAAAAAAATCAGTCTCCATAGAGCCAAGATATCAAACATTAACGAGTATAGTTGGTTATTAAGAGTTGCATCTGATGTAAAAGAATGCACAAAAATTAATGTGACAGATGTAGAGAAAAGAGATAGGAAGACAAGAAATTGCCCTAAAAAAAAAAAAAAAAAAAAAAAAAAAGACAAAAGAGTTGACTTACAGTGCCATGGAATGTTATGGAGTCAGCGCTGCCTTCTAAGTCAATCTGTGTAATTCTGGTCAGCGTTACGAGTTCTTGCTGGAGACGTTCCATTATTCCACTGTCAAAGAAATCGCCTGTTCTCACTGAAAAAATAAATTGCTTGAATGTAAGTAAAGAGGAATAAAAGTGATTAAAAAAAAAAATACAATAAAAAAAAAAACAAAAAAAAAAACAATGCTTATTTCTTAAAATAAACCTTGCATATATCTTGAAATTAACTGACATATCTTTAAGGGTATTACTTTAAATGTTTTGTAATGGTAAAGGTAATTTTGTGATCAGCCAGTTTCGAAGAAATATATTCTTAGTAAAAAAGTTTTATAAGTTTATAATCAAATGCAAAAAAAAAACGAGACATGTGGTAAACAAAACAAAATAACGGACTCAGATGGCAAATATTCACAAAAGAGATATTTTATGTGTTTAAAATGGAAGTTTACAGAAATAGGAAAAACAGTGTGCTTGTGGATATTTTTAGAATTCTTGTAAAAACAAGGGCGATTCATTAGCTGAGATATTAAAGAGGTTTTGAGTTGATCAATTAAGAGCCATACATAACAAGGGTCAAGAAATCAAAATCAAAACTTCTCTTAAATAAATTATATTCCATTGAAAGTTGTTTATAAGAGTTAATGTTTATTTGATTTCATATTAGGAAGAAAGTTCAAGGATGATGACTGGAAATATTTCAATTGATAAGTTTATACAGATTAACAAACGATAATGAGTCAAGGAGTCATGTGCGTGTGTGTGTTCGCTAAGGTGTGTGAGTGGAGAGAGATGTTGCAGAAATGAGCACCCAACAACGACATCAATCCGTAAACTCTGGTCACCTGGATTCCACTTAAAAAAAAATCTGGCCTTTTAAAAGATTTAGGTGACTTCCAGAAAGACCATTTTGAATAAATTCAAGAAGATTAGCCCAAAACATAATTATTTTTATTCAAGATAGTGTATGTGCAAATGATGCGCATACAAATGCATTTTGATGTTGTACGTCGATGTATAAACACATCATTCTCAGTGAAAAACATTTTTAGATTCATCAGCATGTGTGAGAAAGCGAGAGATATGTTATACGATAAACAAAAACAATGAGTTCAGAAGGCATACATTCACAAAAGTGATGTTTCATTTATATTCAAAATAGAAGATTACAGCAATAGGGAAAACAGAATGTTCGTGAATATTTTAGAATCTTTGTAAAACAAGAGGGATGCCGAGGATGCCGGTCTGTGGATTTCTGTTCAACTTGTTAAATAAAGAAAAATCAGGATTTTAAGTGGTTAAAGTGGCTCCCAAAAAGACCATTTCTCATGAATTCAGAAAGTTCTCTAACTGGTTCAAAATATAATTATTTGCTTTTATTCAGGATAGTGTATGCACAAATGATGTGTGTACAAACGAGTTTACGCATTTTGATTTTGGATGCAGTGGTGTAAACATCGACCACTACATACCCATCCCAGGAAAGAGCACATATTTTAACACCCTTCGGAGATCTCTTTAGCAACCGGAAGTCAGATTTCAAAGCATTCAAAGCAATTGCAAACACATTTGAATTAATGAAGACTGATAACGGATGACAAATCTGAAATTATGGGTTAGAAGGGAAAAGATCAATTGAAAAAGCATTACCTTCAGAGTCTAGACAGTTTATCTAGGACTTATCACATTAACAAGCTGTTCCATTTTAATGGATTGTGTCATCCTTTTTCGCTACTTCAGCATTTATAATGCTATAAAATATCTTTTCCTGGTCTCTTAAAACCTGTTTTAGGTGACATCATGTAGTCCCTCCAACTAGATGTTTCCCACTTATTTAAGTGTATGTCATCCTATTGTGACGTCATTCAGCGTGTATGGAGACAGACAAAATAACAAGAGCTTCAATAGTAAGTAAATTTAAATAAAATGATTCCATCAGTATATTTTAAAATGATTGATTTTTTTTTTTTTTTTTCTTTTAGTTATTATTTTAAGAATTGGAATAATTTTGAACATTTTTATAGAAGGGTTCATTCATCTTCAGGAGAGTCTAACAAATTGTACCCTGAAATAATTTAAAAAAAAAAAAAAAAAAAGTTAGGGAAAAACTGTAAAAATAAAGCTGACATGATTAAAGTTATTGACTGAGAAAAAAAGTTTTAATTTTGCAGTGTTAAGCCTTGGAGGTCTTAAAATGATCAGAACAACAAAAAAAAATAAAAAAATAGAAAAAAAAAAAATAAATAAATAAATAAATAAAATGGAGGCCATGATCCTGCCAACAAAGACTGCAGGTTTGAACTTCTTTGAGAATGAAGAACCAGAATGTTTCCAGTTTTGCTTTGAATCTTTGATTCACGTTTAAAATAATGAATTCTTTTCGGCTTGGACTTAAGTCAACATTCTCAGAACCAACCTTTCATATTTCCAAGATATGTTAAAGCAGAATGAAGCAAACCACAACATCAATATGGTTTTAATAGTCCGCTTTCATATAAAACCATACAATGAACTTCAGTAGTGGGATGATCTGACCAATAGCCATATGTGCTGTTTCTATCCTGCTCGAATTCCTCGTCCCATTTCTTCAAAACTGTATAGGAAAGGAGAGTTCTCAGCAAGTATCTATACTATTTCTTCATGTATTTCTTTTGGGTGTCATCTTTCTTTTGCAAATAATTTATGACTGCTCTGGCCTCTCTCTGTGGTCTATTTTAACATTTATCACACACTACTTACCTTTGTATGGGTCTCAACTGCACAGAAATGAGTTTTTCTAATTTTATCAGTGGTAGTGCATTCCACAACAAAAGATGTTTGCTATAGTTATTTCTGGAAGAGGATTTGGAACCCTTATATAGCATGAGAAATCAAGACACATTGAAAGGAACAGATAGACAGAAAATAAATGTAGCTTTAATAAAAACTGTAGAAAAGAGAGAGAGAGATAGAGAGAGAATGATAGATTTTAGATGAATGGTAGATGTGGCAAGGTGTGATAAAACTTGAAAAACCGATTCAAATGCCAGCATATTAACCACACATCCATTGAAATTATATATAAGAAAAAAATATAGCCTGTTGAGTCACTCACTAAGTTTAAGTGAAATTGTTTGAATGAGCTAAAATATTTTGCAGAGCCAGTTATAAATAAAAAATGTTAAAAAATTGATAAAATTAATTGCTTTCATTTTGCTCCCTTTTCTTTTTCAACGAAAGGTTAAATAGTATCACTGCCTGTGGTGATATTCTATTTTATTCATCATGAACTATTCCAATGATTTTGTTCTTTTCTTTCTTTAGTAATAAACAGCTCCCTTTCTCCCCTCAAAACTTTTAAACACGTCCTTAACCCTATCACTAACCCTAAGTTTGAGTAGCACACCCACCCAAATAATCTCTTTTAACCCTGTTACTAACCACAACTCAGAATGGCAATCACTCAACAAAAAAGGTTGTAAAACCAGATATCTATATATCTATAAAAGTGTGTGTGTGTGTGTGTGTGTGTGTGTGCGCATTTCCCTACCAAATTACTCTGTCAATTTTTCAGGCTACAGACTCGAGATTTGACATAAGGGGTATTGAGATTTGGGAAAATCTTTAATAGGTTTTCAATCAGAAATTTGACTGTCAAGAGGTAAAAGTTCAACGATTTGACTTTTGAAAACTCTACCAAACTCTTCTGCCAATTTTAGGTCTAAACAGTTGAAATTTTAGATGGAGGTTGCTTAGACATAGGTCAAACTTTAATTTTATTCGAGCCCAAAACAATAAAATTTGGGTCAAGGTAAGAAAAAATTGGACCTCTGCAGTCTCTACCAAATTACTCTGCCAATGTTTGGTCTAAACATTTGAAATTTTACATAAACTGTATTCAAGCATAGGGCAAGCTTTTTAATTGGTCTTTGGCCAAAAAATTTGGCTGCTAAGGGGTTAAAGTTAAAAAAAATTTGACCTTTGCAGTCTCTCACAAACTATTCAGCCAATTTTAGGTCTAACCATTTGAAAGTTTACATAAAGGGTATTCAGACATGCAAGATTTTTAATCAGTTTTTGGGCGAAAATTTGGCTGCTAAGAGGTAAAAGTTGAAAGAGTTGACCTTTGCAGACTACCAAACTCCTCCATCAATTTTGGGTCCAAACATTTGAAATTTTAGATGTAGGTTACCTGGACACGAGACAAACTTTAATATATATATATATATATATATATATATATATATATGCACTGTATAATGTTATAAAAAGAGCCCAAGCAAAGCCAGGCTGAACTGCTAGTAATAGTCTAAAATTAAGACACCCTTTTCCCCTTAAAATGCACAGAGTTTATCTCCCATAGCAAAAACGAGAATTGGTTAACTGCCCTAAAACGTTAGCATAGCCCGAAATGTGAAATGATTTTGCTAAATTTACATACAAAATTATCCCCTACACTGAATTCTAAAAAAAAATTCAGTCATTTTCTTAATACAGTTTTTCATGTATTCACATATAATTACCTAAAAATGTAGAATTTTATTTTTTTAGATGGAGGGGGGGGTGATTAAGTTATGAGTGTTAATCTAAAATACCATTTTTCTTTTTTAATACTGAAAATATTGAGGGATATGTTTTGACTTTATTTTTGCTTTTAAATTTATATTCTATTAAAATCAGATATTTGGGATGTTTCAGCCCATATCATCCAGCCCCGATATCCTCGCCCCTCAGATTTTTTTCTTATGAACACTTTGTAAAATTTATGTAAAAACTAAGAAATCTACATTTTCAGCTATATTTGAATAAAGGAGACCATTTTTGTCAGAGGGTTGATTTCAGCCCAGAAATAAGAAATTGGTGTGTTATGACACCTTATTTTGGACCACAAAAATTTTAGAAAATTTGTAATTTTGGAGTAAAAAATAATCCTCTTAGGCCTAAATTTCATCTAAGTATGTTTTCAAGGGTGAGAAATCCAAAAATCATAGTTAGAAAAGCACCAAATGAAAGGAAAGATGTAATTTTGACCAATTCATGTGCTACCGCTGAAGTTTTTAAGAGGTTGTTTAGCCCTCTAAAGCAAAACAACAAAAAGGATAACTGTGGTGTCTTTCCTGAAACAATTTATGAATTTAAAAAATAAAATAGGATGAAATTTTCATAAAAATCAAAAAATATTTCTTGGCATTACCACTATTCTGGTGTATTAAAAGCCCAAAATTTAGTATTTTCAAAAAATTTCGATATAAGTAAGAAAATTGCAATATTTGTGACAGACTAGTGTGATCCCCTTAATATAGATTTTTATTTTTTGGGGACTCACTTTACAATTTAATTTACAGATCTCACCACATGCAGTATATTAGCTATTTGTGTATGAAATAACGATTTTATTTCAAATCATGTTTGAGTTTTCACAGGGCAAAACTATGCTGGTCAGAATTTGGGCATTTTATAAGTTGTTCTTTGCTTGTGGTGTTCTTTATCAGTTTGTCATTGCTGAAGAGACTTCCTTATGCAGTTCCTGTATTATTATAATAATAAAAAACCCAAAAATATTCAACTAAGAATAGTTTTCAGGTACAGTTACATGCACACGACACATTTCAAAATCTTGGTCACACTTTTGAACAAAATTTGATGATTTTGAACAGGTATGATATACCCCATATTATACACTTCTCTGGGTCAAACTTCAATAGGAAATTTAAATTTGGACATTTCAATGCAAAATCTGAAAATTTTTTAAATTAATAGAAGCCCAGGATATGGGAGCACTCAATGTTGAACACTTTTTGGCAAAACATCCATATAAAACAAAACACTTTTTTGAAGGTTAAAATTGAAAATCTGACTCATAAATGTTCCTTATATGGATAGGAAACTTTTATATGTGCCAGATTTTTAATTTGGGATTTCCAAAAATGTGTTTTTACATTTTCAATAATTTTTCAGAAAATCCCAAAAAAAGTCACAAATGTCAAAAATTCTTGGCAAGTATTTACTTTTAAATTGGAGAATTTCTTGTAGCCTGATGAGATAGTTATTTATCAAATGAGGATGCATGGGTATTGCTGGAGGCAAAAAGTTTATATCCCACAAGTTATACCGAGAAAATGAGAAAAAAAAAATGTAAAAATCTGGAATTTGTCACTGGCCACATACCACCATATTGAGCATAAAATACCAATAACTAAGTCTTGACTTGGGTTCATTGCTTTTTTAGACCATCATAAGGTACTGATGGCAATCAGCCCAAGTTGTGTCGAGAAACATTACAAAAACTAAAGACCATTTTAAATCAGGGTTTGAAAATTTTTGTCACCTAAAATAGTCCTTTTTACCCTATTTTTGGTCACAAATGGTAAAAAAAAAAAAAAAAAAAAAAAAAAAACGTATCGGAAACATGTTAAGAAATCATCTGGTAAAAACACTTTTTGCCTGGCAAATTGTATACTTGACAATATTTCAACAAATCAGTGTTGTACGAGTGCCTAATCATACCATTATGTTTTCGGACAAGCATGTCTATTGACCTTGAAATAGTTATTCATGGCTTGCACAGGGACTTTTTAAGGGACTATTCACAAATCTTGATCGCTACAATTTTTTATGCATTTAATTCCAAATAATGTGAAAATAAAAATTCTTAAATTTTAACATTCTTGACTAATAGTCCATACTTTTTGTGAAATCGGTAATTTTGGGCCATTAAAATATGGAAAACATGAGAAAATTGTCAAAATCTATACATTTCCTTTCATTAAACCATATTAAATTGATTGGAATGAGTTAAAATTGTAAAGAATAGTGCCCTGGAATGAAAGAGTGAAGACAGAGCAGTATTGTTTGAAAACAAAAAAAAATTTAGAGTAACAAGCTATTGATTTGACAATTCAAATTGAACAAATGTTAAAGTGGAACATCTTTATCAGGTAACAGTTGAAGTGAATGTAATGTTTTTCTGTTGTTTTTCAAGTTTGATAATATTGAAACTGATGATATTTATAAACATTTGTCAGTGAATGGATTATTCTGAGTGATATTTTCCAGGTAACAGTATCAGTGAATGTAATTGTTCGTGAATTTTTTTAATTTCCTCCCATAAATTTCATCTGTATCGTAGAGAATTTGAAAATAAATCAAAACTTGACTTAGAATTATTCATAACAGAGTGAAATAACTTTTTCATACGAAAGTATTTAGTTGTCAAAGGTCAAGTAAAGGTAAATTTCTCCATAGAACCCTGTGAAGATAGGTCATTTTGATGCCTACTATCTCTTACACTAGAAGGTATCACTTTGTTCCAACATGCCATTACATAACCGATGGAAATTAAATATCGATGCAATCTTTTTTGATTATTCTTTCCTTGCCATGCCAGCACCACAGAATGAGATGCAAGAGTCTCTCAAATGCAATGACTACATCACTTGCATCTTTAACAGGTTTTGGTGGCTGGCATTGATTGAGGCTATAAATAAGGATGAATAAGACTTCACTTGCAAATTCCTGCATCCACATAGGCCATCAGCTGAATTTCACTGGCCTGGTACAGATGATAAGGGATGGATTCCATTGAACAAGGTAATCATGGAGATCGCAACACCAAAAATGTCATCAAATGGAAGAACATATTTCATCACAGATGAGGAAAAGAAAAAAACCCACAACTAATTTGATAGATGTTGAAAGTACTTTGACTACTTCTGATGATTTTTTGTGCATATTGGTTTGCATATTTTACAGTGATGCATACGTAATCTGTTGAACTGTCAAAATTCTCCTGACGTTTAAGATGACAAAGCCTAAATTTCTGTAAATACAGGGTTTCCCACTTGGGTTCCAAGAGTGGGAGGTGAGGGAACACTTTTTGGACACCAATTTGAGATCCATAACCCCCTTGGAAGGGGAATAAGGGATGTTTTTGAGCTATTTTAACCAAGACAAACTGTTTTAATTTTGTTTGGAGTCTTTTAAAAGCTATTTTAAAAGTCAGACAAAAATTTTCCGGCTGAGGTAGGAGGATCCCCCCCCCACACACACACAGTGGGAAACCCTTAAATAAGAGCAGACTTGCTGGTCTGCAAACTCTCACTCGACATTCTGGCCTATGTTTTCAGGAAAGTTTTCTGTCCTACTACTCAAGGAGATCACACTAATCTGTCACAAATATTGCAAATCTTACTTAAATCGAGAAATTATTTTGAAAAATACCAAATTTCGGGGTTTAAATACACCAGAATAATGGTAATGCCAAGAGATTTTTTGAAAGTTTAATCCAATTTCATTTTAAAAATTCATAAGTTGTTTCAGGAAAAACACCAATTATCCTTTTTGTTGCTTTGCTTTGGAGGGCCAAACGACCTCTTAAAAAGTTTTGCAGTAGCACTCGAATTGGTCAAAACGAAGCCTTTCCTTTCATTTGGTACCTTTCTAACTGTAATTTTTGGATTACTCACCCTTGAAAAAATACTTGGGTGAAATTTAGGTCTAAGGATTATTTTTGACCCCAAAATTGCAAATTTTCTGTCCATGGCTGTCATCTGTAACTCCACCCCCTTCTTCCCCTCTATAACACTTCCTCTCACTTTCCCATCATGAATCGTTTGAAGTATGGCAAAATGAACATTTCCAGAGAGAGAGAGAGGGAGAAGGGAAATAAGACCAGGGAAAAATAGTAGAAAAAAGGGAAACATATAGCTAGAGATAGAGAGGGAAGAAAAAAAAAAGAAAAAAACGATCAACAGCAAAAGTCAGCTTTTTCTTATTTAAAAAAAGTAAAGAACTCATATCCTTTATACAGTGGGAGATGATGAAAATGACAGATGAATCAGTTGAGATATTTGCAAATTATAACAAAGTAGAACAATTAAAATGGAAGATTTTTTTTAACAATCCTAAAACCAATATATATTTTAGCATATGATTAAAATATGATAGAAAAAAGCCTTAGAAAGAACCAATATTCATTAACTCAGTGTTAGAAATATATAATATCCATTTCTTGGCTAAAAATAATAAATTTCTTCACATTTAACAAATAAAAACTAAATGTAAAATTATAGATGTCATAACAAATTTTATTATTTCTAGCATTCTCGCCTCTTTATCAAAACAATTGCATGAATATGAAATCATTATGAAAAAGTTGACAATTTCAACTTTGCCATTCGATGGAAAGATTTTTTTGTATGTTAAAATGTACGTTGCACAAAGAAAAACATTTTTTTTCAAACAGCACACATACATTCATCTTGTCATAAATTACTTCAGCTTTTGTTGTAATTTAAAATCTGTTTCTCTATTAAAATAATAAAATTCTTTGCATTTAACAAATAAAGAATAGATTTATAGAAAAGGTAAAAGCATGTAAAGTTATAGGTGTTTTTATAATTTTAATACTCTGAGTGCTGCTCCGTTCTTTATCAAAAAATCATAAAGTAAAAATTGAAATCATTGAGAGAAAGTGGAATTTTCAATTTTATGCAGCATTCATTTTAAAGTGCAAATACATTTTTATTTTGAGACACACACACACAAGGGGGAAAATCATGTGTGCACATGTGAATGGAGGATGTGTGTATGCATGGGCGTGCTTTACAGCATATCAACTGTTCACTGCCAAAATCCAATACTTATTGAAAATTCATCATATATGATTAATTGAACCCAAGTTGTTATTTCATGCAAAGAGTGTTAAATGTATGTGTGTGGTATAATTATTGGATTAAAAATTTTTTACAAATTCTTCACACAGAACAGCCGAAACTGAAGATTTTTATGAATGGTTAATATTCAACAGGAAACAAATTCCTCGGTTTTGAAAATAATTTTTCTTAAAAGAAAAAGAAAAAAAGCACAGAAACTGTGAAAGAAAAAACTCAACTTGCAAAATTGCATTAGCAAGTATCAAATCACACGACCAGCTGCCACACATCAGTAAAACAAAATGAGTAAAAATCATTGCATAATAAGGTGCCTCCCCTACCTACTGACTTGTTGCTAGATGAACATCTTTAAATAATGATAAAAATTCTCAAGCTGTAAGCAAATTTGGGTTATTTTAAGAATTTGTTTCATATTGCAACAATCTTTATCAGTAGAAATTCTACAAAATTTCAAATGGATGATTCTCAATTTTTTTCTTTAAAAAATTTTTTTTTATGAAAATTGCTTTAGAAAAGGCATGGAGCACTTGATGATAAAATAATAGCTAATAAAAACGAAAGATGATTATAGGAAGGACAGGAGATGCCTATTAACCTTAGCCTTGAAAAGACCAAGGCTGTAGGTAGGAAGAAAAGTGAGCAGGAAAAGAGTTCCACAACCTTGCAGTTCTTGGAAAGAAGCTACTGGAATAAGAAGCTGCAGTACAATGAGGTATCAAAACAGTAAATTGATGAAAACCACGGGACCAGGGAGTCAAATGAACGGTAACAAAAGAAGCAGGGAACAGATCAGACAATTCTGAAGTACATGTCATGATAGTTTTGATAGAAATGACTGCGACTAGCAACATCACATCTGTAAGAGAGGTTGCAGTGAAAAAAGAGTGAGGCCAATCAAATTACAGATATGTTTCAGCAATTTATATAAAGAACTTGATAGAAAATCCATAACTTCAGTTTTGTAATCTTTTTTTTTTTTTTTTTTTTTTTTTTTTTTTTTTTTTTTTTTTTAACTTTTAACCATGTTTTACCAATGTCTTTACTTGCTTTCCAATAGTAAGTATCACAAACCAACCTAGTTTACAATGTGTAATGAGGAAATATAGCGAAATTCATCTCATTTTTAACTTGTTTATTTTGGGAGCATGTGGATGTAAACAAAATTTTGTCTCTTTATAAATATACAATTCTTTCTCTTGTATCATTAACAGATTTTTTTCCCAGATTAATTGAAGTTGAGTTACTGTTTGATGATGGATTATTTAGCTTTATGTGAAAAAAAAAAAAAAATTTGGTGTGCATGATATTGTGCATCCATGTTTACAGTTATGGATCCTGATAGTTGTTCTGTGCTGATGTCGATCCCACTGTCCCAAGCGCTAAAATTTCCGCCATTACTCTTTCTTGTTTGTAATCTCTCTCGAGTCATGCAGTAATAACATTTGTACCTAGGTATTTAGGTTGTCTGCCGTGATGTTTCCCAAGTTTGATAGTTGATTAGAGTTTTGTAACTGTATTTGTACTTCACTAGTTCAGTATCTTAAAGTAAATATGCTACTCATCAATATGCTGAGCTTAATATAGGGTTTTCACACACACAAAAATCTAAACTGAAAACTTTAGTGACTGAAATACTGTAGAATTTTTTGCCCTATTAACCAAATTGTGTTCCTATCTTTCTGTGATTTGATATCAAAAGTTACTATTAAAGAAAAAATTAGCTCAATTTCTACTTTGTTATATCAAGTTCAATGTGTTTGTATTGTAATGGATCTTGCATGAACAGTCAAGTTACACTCCTCTGCCATTTTTACAGATCTTTATTATTGGGTAATACAATTCTGTCCAATGTTTAAACTGGCTTGATCTAATAATTATCTATACATTAATAGGATTGCGTATGTGTTATTTATTTTGTGTCATGCTTACATCCGAGTGACTGTCATTTAATTGTTATGGACTTCCATTTCTTGTAATGGATAATTTTACCAAGAATTCTTCCTAAGTTTTGGTTTCGATTTAAATTATAGCTGATGGCACTTTTTTTTTTATTTATTTTTTTTTTTATTACATTTTCACCCCAAACAAGGCACATTCCCACTTTGGTGTAGGGGGCTACTATCAGGGTCAGCAACTACTGAGGCACTATGTAGGGATTTGGGCAGCAAGATGTCGGTTCACGTTGCACTTGAACTTCTGCATGTCAGTACAGTTAGGGAAGCAGGATCCTGGAATGGAATTCCAGAGTCTAGCGGTTCTGGGGAAGAAACTACTGGAGTAGAAAGATCTTTTACATCTAGGGATCTCTACTGTGTGGGTGTGGGATTTAGCTGCCTGTTGGGTTTGCCGAGGGTGTCTGCGTCGTGGGGGCACAGGTGTCTGCAGTTCGTCAGAGCATTCACCATTGTAGAACAAGCAGAGGGATGCAACGTTTCGTCGATGGGACAGAGGTTGAAGCTTAGATGCCAGTTCAGGGCCTATCAGATTGGCGACTCTTTTTTAAACCTTGTCTAGGAGCGAGAGACTAGTAGTAGACGCACCAGCCCAGATGTGACAACAATACTCCATACATGGGCGAATGGTGGCCTTATAGAGATACAGGATACTTTCAGGTGTCAGTAGTTTTCTAGCACAGTAGAGAGAGCCTACCTTTTTTGCAGCGGCCCTGGCAATGTTTTCAATATAATTGTTCCAGCTCATGTTTCCTGTGAACGTTAGGCCAAGCAGTTTGAAAGATGTACTCTCAGACAGGGAGTCACTGGCCATTGCTATTGGTGGCAGAGAAGGTTTCTTGTAGTTATTGAAGGAAACCAGTCTAGTCTTGGCAGCATTGAATGTGACCATCCATTTATGTCCCCATTCCACTACAGATTGGAGGTCATCCTCTAGTGTTTTTGCCATTTCTTTAGAGATGTGTTCATTTGTTTTCCTGTCATGCCTATTATAGAGTGTAGTGTCGTCAGCATATATACCCATCTCAGAGGCTGTTTTGTCAGGGAAGTCATTAATAAATATCAGGAACAATAGAGGTCCAAGAATAGACCCCTGAGGCACTCCCGCATTTATATCACACTGTTTAGATGTTCGACCGTCGAGGACAACCTGGATTTTTCTCTTATCTAAGAAGGATTTAATTATGTTAAGTATTCTACCAGTGATACCGTATGATCTGATTTTACTGAGGAGACCCTCATGCCATACCCTGTCAAAAGCCTTAGATATATCTAGAGCTACCGCTCTGCCCTCCCTCGCTTTGTCCAGTGAATGGTATATACATTCAGAGATTACAGTGAGGATGTCAGCTATGGAACGGGCTTGTCTAAATCCATATTGTTTGTCAGTCAGAAGTTTAGCATCTGTAAGGTGTCGGACTAGAGCATAATTAATTATGGTCTCAAATATTTTGGCGAAAAGTTGGAGGAGGCTAATGGGGCGATAATTTGATGGGTCAGTTCTTTTGCCAGAATTCTTGAATATTGGTACCACAGAAGCGGTTTTCCAACAACCCGGAAAGCAGGATTCATTAAGGCATTTGTTGTAGAGTTTGGAGAGAACTGGAGCTATTTCGGCTGAGCACTTTTTTAATAGCACAGCTGGGATGAGATCAGGTCCACATGCTTTTGAAGTGTCAAGATTTTTTATGATAGCATGTACCTGAGCAGGGGTGATTTTTAGATAGTCTAGCGTGGCGTCTGTCCGCAAAGGAAAGTCAGGCGGGGGGTGGTTGGAAGGGTCCAGTGTGGAGTTTGAGGCAAACCGGCTGGTAAGCATATTAGCTTTGTCAGTTGCTGAGCAAACAACCTCGTCGTGATTGTTGGTTAGTGGGGGAATTGTTGATTGCCCATTATTTACTACACTGTTGTAGATTTTCCAGAAGTCACGATTTCCCAATTTTTGTGCTTCCATGCGTTTTTTAGTGGTTTCAGTAAATTCTCTCTTGGCTGTCACTATTTCTTTCTTAACGTTATTTCTAGCTTCTATGTACTTCTGTTTGTTTGAACTGGACTTATGTTGGTTAAATCTGCGGTATGCATGCTGCCTTTGAGCAATGGCAGTTGCGCAAGTCGAAGTAAACCATTGAGGAGAGTGGGGCTTGCTATAAAATTTCCGCATGGGAACATGTGCTTCCATTGCAGTTTTGAACCATTCAGTCATCTATTCTTTTTATAAATAATTTTACCAAGAATTCTTCATAAGTTTTGGTTTTGATTATAACTGAAGGAACTCAAGTACACACACACACACACACACACACACACAGGTTTAAGCTGATGCACTCAAGTTATATGGATATACTTTTTTTATTTTTTGAAATCGCACCTTGATAATATATAAACATCGCTAGAATATTAACTCTATAATAATATATACGAAATCTGCAAGAATTAAAATATCATATTTAAGCGTACTTTACGACCGGGCTATGCCGGGCATCCCTGCTAGCTTAGATAAATACTTTTGCAGTTTTAACAAAATAGTTACAATAATATCAGAATGTCTCCATTTACGCTGAAGATCTACAAAATGCCAACATCAATATATTACATATGAATGAATCCACTGTGGAATTTCCACAGGTCCTGCTGGTTGTTTCTATTAAGATTAACTTTCATTTAGCACAAGATTTGTAAGCATTCTTAATTTGTTTGAAACCTGTTTTACTTATACATAGTGAAAATTGGCTACTGAACCAAAAGCACAAAAGATGGCAATTTTTCTAATTTCCAAGTCTTGGAAAATAAAGATAGAATCTTCTTTAAAAAAAGATTGCAGCAAGTTGTTTGAGTACCCCACCCTAAAACCACAGGAACATACATCATCATCGCAACAGTTCATATCTCTACAATCTGTTATTGCGATGATCCAAAAAGTGAAGGATCTGTTTCTCATCAAATTCTTGGAAGGGGAGGGGATAGTTCAAGAGGCACACCCCTTCCCTGCCCCCATTATTCAATCCACAGAAGTCTTACCCCTTATAAAGTAGTGTTTTTTTTTTTTTTTTTTTTTTTTTTTTGCCACCAGCTGCCTCGGGTAGTCTGACCCTGTAGCCTTCTTCTCCTTTAAAGATAAGATAATTAAGGTCACAGATGGTGAGAGAGAGAAAAAAAAAAAAGCATTAAAAGATAATTTCAATAGTCAAAAAAAAAAAAAAAAAAAAAAAAATCAGCACTAATTTGGCAACATAATTTTTATTTATTTGTTTTATTAAAAAAATAATTTTTAATTAAAGAAATTTTAAGAGCAGTATTTTCCCAATTCAAACATTTCTAATTACACCTGTTCCGGGTGGAAGTGGAGGCATATATTCTTAAAATGCTTCCCATTAATCAATCAACAATGATATTTCAAACATGAGCATGACAGACAGATGAAACAACTGTTATTTTAAACTTTAACATGATAGACAAATTGATGAACAAAATCTCTTATAGGGATGCTTGAATAACATAACAAAATTGAAGCGAAGAAAATGGTATGTTCCATGTGCTTAGTAAAAATATAAATAATTAAAATTGATAGAATTCTCAAATGTCACAACGGCTGCATAAAATAATTTAATTGTACTTCAGCTGCTGCTAAATTCTATGTCGATACTTACCTACTCATTCTGAAGATAACATCTCATCTTTCTTGTTTTTAAAGTATTAATTTTAAGATTCAGTATATTGTATACAGCGATTCTGGTATCTAATTGGTTTGTTCTTATCCCTGGTTATAAATATAATCATCCAAATTTTTGTGATCATACCCTTATAATATGCCAAACATTTTGCAACAATTTGCTTTATATTTTTGGCGATTGGGCAATCATACCTCTACTATTCAATAAAAGGAACTTGGTATGTGTGTGTGTGTGTGTGGAGGGGGGGGTCGTTTCTATGTATTTGAAAACGACCGAGCCGATTTTTATGAAATTTCATACAAATGTACTTTATGTACCTGGCAGTGTCTTAGATAGGTTTTATATTGGAATGGCTTCGATAAGTATTGATAATTCCAAAGATCCAATGAAAGAAGGAACAGGGGATTTGAACCAAAGTTAACACCTTATACAGCCTAACATCACAAGTGCTTTTGAGAAGTTTTATCACCGCACAAGCAGAAAGGCCAGGCATATAAAATTAACAGTAGGTTTTTTTGATATGATAGGGGTACGTTCGAAATGAAGGTTTGTTTAGGGCACAATTGAAGCATGATACTTGGCTTTTGCATTTTAAGCTTTAATTCAAGCCGTTATATATACAATTTTATAAAATCAACAGTAGATTCTCTACAGTGCAATGTTGACTACAATATATTTTGGACAAAGTCACTGCAGAGAGGCATGTGAAGTTTCCTCCCGATACACCACAATAGGTCCCCAACAAGAGCAGACAATTTATTTTGATTTAAAAATGGACGATTTCACCGGTTTCAATGACTAAAAATATGGGAGTGTGAAACATTTGTTGATCATCAATCCCAGGTAGCGTTGGGTCTCCCTGCTAGTCTTGTATAAAAGAGATGGAGAGTGATAACTAGGGCTATGACAAGAGAATATTCTTTTCATTATTTTGACTCGAGTATATATCAATTAATATTTTATGTTTTTAGATAGAGTGAGGTGGTTCGCGATTGATTAACGGTGTCGGATATATATTCGAGAGTCAACACAATGAAAAGAATATGCTGTTGTCATAGCCCTAGTGATAATGTACGAACATGAAACTGCCTTAGCATATTATTATATAGATAATAAATCTTGCATTTTGTAACATGAAAGAATATAAGCTTTAC
Organism: Euprymna scolopes; assembly: GCF_053919585.1. Taxonomy (NCBI): domain Eukaryota; kingdom Metazoa; phylum Mollusca; class Cephalopoda; order Sepiida; family Sepiolidae; genus Euprymna; species Euprymna scolopes. The sequence continues at coordinate 63,815,614 of NC_136506.1, read as the reverse complement.
TTAAGCTTAGGAACCAATACAACTGGTTGCCTAGAAGCAACGGAATTACAACTGCACTCATTTGTATGTTGCACATGCAGTTAATCAAAAGTCCATAAAAATGCTTAGACATTATCAATGCAGTAGACAATGAAATAATTTAAAACTAAATGCAATAATCATACTGATATTAGCATCAACATCTGTTTAACATGATGGCATGTGTTGGACAGCTTTTAGAAATTAGCTTTTAAGTCTCATTAAGTCTTTATTTATCCCCCTTTCTCATGTCAATTCTTATTTCCTCCCATATGGACTGAACCTGCTACCTCAACTGTTCTACATCTACTAATCTCAAAACTCTCACCTATTCTTTCAATGTGACCAAACCCTCAAAGTCTACATTTCTGCACACGTTTCCCTGTCCAAATTTAATCTTCCTCTGAGGTTATCAGATCTAAGCCATCTTTAAAACTCACATTACACACATTCATCATATCATTTCTCAACATGCAAATCATATTTCGGATTTTTTTTGATTTTTTTTTAGATGAGTATTAATTATTTTTGTAATGACCTGTGGTGTAACAGATAAAGTGCTAATTAAGAAGTTATAAATGAATCTTCTGGAGGTTGAAGGTTCAACCCTCAGTGCGGGTAATACTAAGAATACAATTGCAAATTACTTAAGACTTCTACTTGATCACTGACGGAATGAAGCCAAGCTAACCCTGTGGATGAAATAAAAAGTTCTGTTTGAAATATCATAGTTTCCTGAGTTTGATAAAAAGATTCCCAAAGCTCGAGGTTACATTAGCTGAAACGTTATCAGAATGACATCCAAGATGAGAACAGTAGTCTGAATAGAAACAAGGACAATTATTATTAGAGAGTTGTAGACTTACTAGTAATGCTCACCGACCATAAAAAGGTTTTAGATATTTCAAGATTTCATCGTAGGTTTACTGAAATAGTCATATTTTAAAAATACTTTAAAATACTCAAAAATTCCACCATTTTGTTCAGAAATGAGTATCCTTTTAAATGCTTTAATAAATAATCTACATGATATATTTGAAAAATTTTAGGAAAGTAATGATAAAAATTTTAATGCTATGAAACAGACATTTTGCTTGAGATATTTTTTTAGCCCCCATGATGCTTGAAAGCTCTGTACCACTCCTCTATAAGGAATTTCATCATGAAATTTAGAAGACAATCAGAAAAAAAAAAAAACGCATAAATCTCTCTTATTGTTAGGGTACGAAATAAACTGGTCCATTCACATTTTTTTTTAATTTTTTTATTTTGTTACCTTAAAAATAAAACTTTAACATGATATGCCTAACATTTTTTAAAAATTATTTTTCATACTTCAACTTAAAATAATGTTTTAATTATTTTATGCATTAAAATAATTCTGTTGATTTCTTTTTTGGTACCAACAGTTTTCAATTAGTTTTATCCTCTCACAATTTTAACTGTTTTCAGAAAAAGTAAACAATTTAACTTGTAGCGCTCATAATTATAAGCTAATTAACAGCTAAAGCAGCAGCAGCCACTGTAGGCTGTTTACTTAAAAAAAAAAAAAAAAAAATGTGAAACAAGGCAGCTTAAAATAAAATGACAAAAAAATTAAATATTTATTATTTAAAAATATTAATGTACACTGAAAATTATAGAAAATAATAGAGTATTTTTATTTATGAAACTCAATCATGACCTTCATGATGTCTGCTGTTCGTCTCTGAACTGGCTGTCTATAGCCATCTTAACTGCAGTGGACTGTTGTGCATAATCTGCGTTCATCAGACACACTTTTGTGTTCTATGGGAGGAGCCAGCTCAGCCAATCCCTGGGTAAATGTCATCAAAGTCAAAAGTTATCCTGAACCACTGGCATTTTTTTAGCCATATTCAGAGATTTTCATCTTAATGACCCTTAGCATTATAACAGCGGAAAATAGTTAAATGAATTGTATTTTTATTAAAATTCATTATCATACAAATTGCACATTTTAACACACACACACACAAACACGCACACACACCTTTATACATAGAAAAGGGAGCTGTTAAACCTGACATAGGGATATGGGAGAAAGTAACAACACTAGTTAAACCAAGTGCAAGAGAGATACAAATGATTATACTTATGGGATGGTTAGAATCTTATAACTATTTCTTGATGGGAGTGTCTGAAAAAGCAGATGAATGCCTGGCATCCAATATCTTATCCATCCTCAGGAAAAACAGATATCTTATCCATCCTCAGGAAAAACAGATATCTTATCCATCCTCAGGAAAAACAGATATCTTATCCATCCTCAGGAAAAACAGATATCTTATCCATCCTCAGGAAAAACAGATATCTTATCCATCCTCAGGAAAAACAGATATCTTATCCATCCTCAGGAAAAACAGATATCTTATCCATCCTCAGGAAAAACAGATATCTTATCCATCCTCAGGAAAAACAGATATCTTATCCATCCTCAGGAAAAACAGATATCTTATCCATCCTCAGGAAAAACAGATATCTTATCCATCCTCAGGAAAAACAGATATCTTATCCATCCTCAGGAAAAACAGATATCTTATCCATCCTCAGGAAAAACAGATATCTTATCCATCCTCAGGAAAAACAGATATCTTATCCATCCTCAGGAAAAACAGATATCTTATCCATCCTCAGGAAAAACAGATATCTTATCCATCCTCAGGAAAAACAGATATCTTATCCATCCTCAGGAAAAACAAAAAAGATAAGAAAATTGAAAATAAATAAATAAAAACTTGATTATCAATTAGAATAAACTAGTAGCTTACTGAAAACTCAAAATCTAATTGCATTTGTACAACTATTCCATTTCCATTTTTTTAAACTCAAGATATTATAAAAACTTGCTTTTGTATTATATTAACTCTGTTTTTGATTTTTTTTTTTTTTTTTTTTTTTTTAAGAAGAATACCGTGTGTGGAGATACACTGGGCTTTAGGGAGCTTTCACAAAAGGATTATTTTGGGGGCTCCTGGCTGGTAGTTTTATTACTATATTATTGGAAACGCATGTCAATGCAGAAAAATCCTCCACTATCAAAGACCAATGAGTATTTATGTTAATAAATATGTTGTAATATTTTTGTTATTTTTTAATGACAACTTTATTACTAGCATTATTCCACCCGAGTCTTGGAGAGTTGCCTCCCATTACATACGCACAAGTTTGTTCAGATCTATATACGCATTATCGTTACATTTTTAGGGACATGTACAACATAGATAACTATTTTATCTAGAAATAAATAAGTATATTAATAAATATATATCTGCCTCGTCACCAAAAATTTAGCAAGTAAAAAACTGCCAGATTAAACCATTTCAAGTGTTTAAGAAAAAGGGAGAAAGCAGATAGCAAGTCCAAGAAACCTCTTCAATCTAAAAGAAATTTGGAAACTCCCCACTACCTCCATAATAAGAAATTTGGGTTTTTTTCCTTTTTCATACCATAACAGTGGATAAAATACTTGTAAGTTACACTCTTTTGGAGGTTTAAAGTTCAATCCTCATTGCGGGCGATACTCAAAATATCATTGCGAATTACTTAACATTCTACCCAGTCATGGCTGATGGGACGAGAGCAAGCTACCCCTGTCGATTAAATAAAGGGTTCCATTTGAAATTTCATGTAGACTTCCAAATTCAACAAGATATACACGAAGGTCAAAGGTTATGTTAACTGAAACGTTGTGAAAATAAATGAGCAAATAATACAACTTTAGTTTTGTTTTTAATTTTTCAGTTTGAGATTTTTTTTTAAACTTCACTAATTGAGATGTTATTTGATATATTAGTGCAAACACTGGAAAAACATTTTTCCTGACATTTTTGATGGAGGATGCATGCTTTGTGTGTGTGTGATTACTTCATTTAATCACATTAATATACAAAGATATAATTTTATGTGTAAATTTTTAGTATTTACTTCAACAGTGCTCAATATATAAGTAGAGCTAGGTAGTAAATTATGAAAATATATATTTTTTCATAACTTACTATATATATATATATATATATATATATATATATGTGTGTGTGTATATATATAGTAATCCACATACAGTACTGTTTCGCTGTTTCACAGCTCATCAATGCGGATAGACAGGCAACGGCCTCAAGTCAGAATAGAAACCTGACCGCCCAAATGACAGTCAAGGCTTCTCACCATTGCGCTATACGGCTGATGCTGCGTGGGTAATGAATTAATGATGTTTTGACATCATCCAAATGCCTCCGCTCAATTTGTTTACACAAAGAGCATTGCTTAATATGCTAATGGAAGTTTGTATATCACTTCCTGATAGGCTCAACCCAAGATAGGGAGCATTATAGTCATGGAATTTAAAAGAATAAGATCGATTCTTTAAGCGGAAACTTGTCGGAATAATGCAAAATACAAAGCTCAATAAATTGCTTTGAAACTTATACAGAATATAAAGGAAATTAGAAACAATATAAAAATATATATTAATGCATATTGATGTATTCGTTTATTCAATAAGAATGATACATCAATTATATAATTATTATGTCATGTACATACATATACAAGTTGATATAATATATTGTGTATAGATTTTCAGTATTTACTTCAACAATAAGTGAATAGAGCTTAGTAGTAGTAGTAGTAGTATGAACATATATTAATGGGTTAGTTGCTATAAATATATTTGAACATAATATAATAACATCTATCCATATGTCAACCTATAAGTTTCAGATACATTCTGATGTGGCAGCATAGAAAATAATATTGTTGGGAATATCAACAATGATGAGGATGCAGTCCGAGAAGATTATGGTGTGTATACTGCCCAGTTCTATTCAAGCCACTAAGCAACTTCAGAGAATTAAAATTTTATACAGCAAACAAATTGTCTAGTGTTTAATGCTAGTAAATTCTTCATCTAATATAAATCTAATGTAAAGATCATTTTCACTCACAGACAATGACAGCTGCTCATGCTTATGCTAGTAGATTATAATTATGATCTCAAAAATTACATCTGATCCTTTTCATAACTTTATTTAGCTATACTATTGATAGCTGAAATACCTGTTGCGAGTGGAGTTCAGAGTAAGACACTCCTGAAACTGCTAAATAAATGTAGAAGATCACGATCCAACATCTCTCTTTCTCTAATGGTTCTTTTTCATTTTTCTACAAAGATGGGAATATCCTCCATGTTGATGGTTCTCCATCCAAATGCCTGCTGTACACATGACTGATGTCACTCCAGAATTATCCCAGGTGCAAGCAGTGATGTCAAAGACGACATCATACCAAGTTTTCTTAGGTAGGTCAAGTCGATATCAACCATTCACAGATAGCTCCAGGGCATGTTTGATAGCTCCATCAGATTATTGAACATGCCTGTATCATCCATTTTATTTGGCTTCTTCAAACTACTATTCTTGTCTTAAGTGTCCTTTATACAACGTTACAATGTAACCTGTGATCTTCAGGTGTATCTTGTCAAACTCGGAAATATTTTCAGAGTAGTTTGAATAATCCAAATAATCCTCATTTCACAAATTTAGATACGCAATGCCTATACCAGTCCTCTCTCTTTAATTATGCACTCAATGTCCAAAATACTAAGTCTAGACAACAGCTGCTTGGAAGAGGTGTATTTGATATGCTTTGGTTAAATGTTGCAGATTCTTCAGATCATTGTCTTGAATGCAAAGCATGATTTTTTTTTTAAATCTCAATGAATGAAATCAACTACACATAGATACAGTAAAAATAAAGCTAGCACAAGTGATACTGGCATAATATGTGCAAGGTGACCAACCTACCTAGTTGCAGATGGGACATTACAGTTTTTCCTTCTCCTAGATTAGTTGCCTTCAAATCAATCTATCCAACTATTTAATCCATTGAGGTAGGTTGGAGCGAATCATACCTTTATTGAGTGATTCAATAGCCCTGGCATAACAAACACAATATGCTGATCCAATAGTCTGTGCTCTTAGTCATTACGTTACCATGGAGAGATATATGGAGCATATATTGTATATGAGGACAGATTTATACATAAACAAAAAGTGAAACGAGAGGTAAAGGTCGAAAAAGTAATTACTCTCACATTGGAAAGGGTGAAGTGGCATCGATATCAACTATCACGCTTTTGCAGATATTTCGAGTTTACACACTTCTTAACCCATTTCTGGCCAATTTTTAAAATTTTGTTAATTTATTGCCAAAAATCTTTTGTAAATAAAATCTTATATTTGAGCAAAATCACCTTTTAAAGATTTATTTGATTTTATAGGATAGTGAGAGTATTCATTTATATGATATATAAATTTAGGTCAGTTATAGGAACTACGTAACTAAAAATGTTTGATTTGATGATATACAAAATAGACTAGCTTTTCACAGTATACTGAAAACCGAGATGCCAAATGTTGCTAATATACATCAGTCTGTGTAATATTTGATATCTCTGAAAAATGCTAATATTGCTAAAATATGTCTAATTACCCCTCTTCACACAAATTTTCCAGTCATTATTTACATGTTGCGTATCTTCCATTCCAACCATCATCAATGGACAAGGTGATTATATAAGTATCTGACAAAGCCAAACTCTTCGCTAAGAATTTTGCATCAAACTCCACCCTGTATAATCCCTTCCAAAATTTCATCTTAAGACTGAAAATACTCAGAGCGACATCCATGTATCTGTCCCAGATGTTGCCAGACTTATCAAGAACCTGTATTTTAGGAAAGCAACTGGCTCTAACAACCTTTCAATTATAGTGCTTGAAAAATTAGTTCCTATACTTACAAAGTTGTTTATATGCTACCTTAAGGAGAGATGCTTCCCAACACTTTGGAAAACCTTGACAGTCTGCCCAATATTTAAAAATACAGGGGATTGGTCTTCTGCATCTCAGTACAGATTAATCAGTCTCTTGTGTATCATGAACAAGTTGCTTGAGTATGTGATAAATAGAGTTGTCAATCACTTCAGCAAAAACAACCTATTCAGCAACAAGCAATATGATTTTTGTTCTAAGATCAACAGATTATATGCTGACTGTAATATCACACAGAATCAGTGAATCTTTTAATGTTGGCCTCATTTCTAGAGCAATAGATCTTGACATATCGAAGACATTTGATAGGGTTTGGCATAAAGGTCTACTTCAGATTTCCAGCTACAAAATAACTGGAAATGTCCTCTTCATCATCAAATCTTTCCTCTTCGATAGGTTTATTTAACTAGTTGTTGATGGGTAGAAATCCGAAGCTCAGATTATTAAGACATGCATGCCTCAGGGATCTATTCTGGGGCCTACCCTCTCCCTGATCTTCATTAACAACCTCCCAAGTCATGTACTATGATCATTCACCTACATCTATGTGGATGATACTACCATCTTTAGCAACACTTCAAAGGTCAGCAATGACCAAGATCTTTCTAATTCTCTCTCCTCCGACCTGGAGCATGTGATACAATAGGGTAACAAATGGCTAGTGACCTTTAATGCACCCAAAACTAAACTTTTATCTTTTTACCAGTAACACTCAATTCACTACTTGGCCCCAATTGAAATAAATTGCTCTTATCTTAAGAAAGCATCCTATTTTGACAAACTTCTGGGACTGACCTTCCCCTTTGACCTGAATTGGAAGACCTACATAAGATCCATTGTCAAAATCACTAGAAAAGTGGTGGAATCATTCTATTGTTCCAGAAAATATCTCACTCCTGAAGCAACCCTCTACCTGTACAAGAGTCAAATACATCCCAAGATGGAGTACTGTTGCTAGGAGTTCCTAAGAGTACCCTTCCCTGTCTTGACAGGGTACAAAACCATCTTCGAAATTTAATGGATGAGAACCCTTTTGTCTCCCTATTTCCTTTCTCACAGAAGAGACAAGAGTCTGTCTCTGCTTTAGTGTTACTTTTATGGTAAGTGTTCGACTGAGATTCAATCTATCCGCCCTTCCCATAAAACCTTTATAACATATACTCACCTAGCTAAAACAACCATCAGTAATTTCCCTTACTCTCTATCTGTGCCTAAAACTAAATGAAAATTTTATGAGCAGAGTTTCTTTCCTAGAACTGTCCATCTATGGAACACAATACTGTGGGACTGCTTCATGGTCGTTTTCAGGTCTAATGTAAATAAGTTCTTATTGAGCTGTCCTCTTCAATAATTAAGCCTTACTCAAGCTCCACCATTACTGATCATTGGGTATTGTCCCACCATCTACCTAACACTTATTAACCCTTATCCTAGAGTGGCCTCCAGGCCTTGATAAGCGGTGACCCTAAAATAAAGGAAGATATGTATATAAAATATATATTGAATTGAATTAAAAATAAACTGTTGATGAAGTAAATACTGAAAGATACATCTATGTAATATATTACTTCATGATATTAAGTATTCATATACAAAATAGTTATACTAAGAAAGTTTAAATTATTACATGGAAGCAATTAATGTTAAAATAACTTTATAAAAAGGTCCTTTCATGCATACACAAAAAAAGAAATAGAAATAAAAATGAAATGAAACAGTAGAAGAAAATAGAAATAATTAAGTAAAACAAGGTTATTTTAATTCTTCCAGAGGCAGAGGAGGGGGACTGACAAATACCAGAAAGAGAATACCATCACCATCCCCAAAAATAAACTTCAATGATTCATTCAACCATGCCGAGAAATAATAAGCCCGCTCATTCTGTATTTGCCATTTGTTTAGCTAAAAGACAGGAAGGATTCATTTCAAAGCGAGTCTTTTTTTTCTTTGAAATGATGATAATGATCATCATTTCAAATTAGGAAAAAAAAATTGATGAATGCCATCGTATTGATTATTGAACAAGACTGATGAAAGAATTGGTATTAATCGGACATTGAACAGGAAGCAGCAGCAGACAGTATCGAACTTGTCAATATTGGTAAGCTATAATAAGTTTTAAATTATAGCGATAAAATTAATGAAACAGGTTTGGAATTTCATGGTTTTTAGTATACATCAATGTAGAACACAAAGAGAGACAAACTGAGTGCAACTGCCTCAGAAAGAGACGTGGGGGTCGATGATCTCCAGAAGATATGTACGACAGGTATAGAGCTTTTAGAGATGTGTAATATCAACCTGGCACCTCCTAATTAAGAGGAGTGCAGCATCTGCCTGGCACCTTCAAACAAAGAGGAGGAGGAGATGGTGCTGCATGACAGCTCTGCGCCTCCAAAAGATAATTTGGTTTGCAACAATCATTCACAGCCCTAGTTGTGGTGGCGCACGACAACAACCCAGTACCATCAGATGATTCAGTAGAAAACAGCAGTGTACAAGACAAGAAAGTCAGTTCAGTCACTATATATCTTTATAACACGTCTGGACAGTATAAGGTTATTCATACCAAACGAGAGACTTTGTTGGTTTGATCACATTGGAAGAATAGACAAGTTTGTAGATTTAGAACAGTAGAGATAGCAGAGTCAGACAAGTAAGATATGGGAGAAACTAAGGATTGATTTAAAAAACAAAGAGATAAATGGCTAGTGATATATTAGTTTGAAAATCAATTTCTAAAAGTTGTCCAACACATGCCAGCAGGTAAATAGATATTTTTATAACATCTGTTGAGAAAAGTCAATCATCTCACATCTTATTTTTTCATGTGTAAAAACAGAGTTTCTAATAATTTTGGGTGTGAAATTTTGCATTTGTACAAGCAAAATAGTTTCATTCATATGAGGTAAAAAAACAAAAGGACTTACCTAATTGTGGTCTTTTCCTTTTCATTTTTTTCTTCTTCCATAATTTGGTAGGCGTATCCTCTCGCAATTTTGCTGGCTTTGGAGCAGCCGGTTGTTGGGTATTGAAATGACTATTGACATGTCTTTCAAGACCATGGTGCGAAGGAAAGCGCATATCGCAACCATCCACAATACATTTGAAGGGCTTATCACCACTGTGAGTAAGAATGTGACGCTCAAGCCACGACATTGAGCAAGATCGTTTTGCATACACTTTACAACCATCCCAATAGCATACATACGCCTCACTGCCTTCTTGGCTTTCAACATGTTTCTCACGAATGTGTGCCATCAGCAAATCAGGGTCCAACACGATATCACAGTTTTTCCACTTACAGTGCGTTACCGTCTCCTTGTTGCAGTTGTAGTCAAAGTTTTGGGAGTCCTTAGATGATGGAGATGAATTGAGAGTGCAGTTGACCACACTGCTGACACTAGCTGCACTGCAGGGTGGGGTTGGTGTGCAGGGTCGAGGTGGGACGGGCAGTGGCAGCAGCGACCCTGCATGGACTGTAGAACCTGGCCCACCTGATTGACCACCTGCAGCCGTTTTGGTCCTCTCATGGTTAAGGGCCACTCCTGAGATCGGAGGAGGTAATCCATAAAGTGGGGATGCAGATGACAACAGCTCCCGAGATCCTTTGTTATTTGGCTGTGAGATGCAAGAGCTATATTAATGAAAAAGAAAAAAAATTGTTAAAATTAAATGGCACACGAAATTGGAAATTTGAAAAGTTTAAATCATTTGCACTTTTTAAGATTAGAAACTATCATGCTATTTGGATAATACTTGCTGATTTTTAACTCGCTTATTAGAAACAAAATGATTTTCATTGTTATTTTTTAGGTTTTATTACTTTACATTTTATATGCTTTATAATTAAACTAGCTAACTTTACTGGCTCACTATCACTCTGCAAAGTTCACAACTTAAAATGAACATTTCATTCCTAACTTTGTTGTAAACATAAAAAATATTTTGCATTTATTCATATAGACAAACATTAAAATTTGGGAATCTTTATACAAATTTTTCTATTTCTTTTTAAATAGGACTAAAGAAAAGAAATCAATTTGTTTTTTTACTTGTAATTTGAAAAGATATCGCAACTTGTGAAAATTCAGTTGGTCCCTCCAAGAAAAGGAATATTTAAACACGAATTCTAAATATTCGTCTATCAAAAGACAATATTGCAAAACAAAATTATGTTATATTAAAATCAAAACAATCATTGAATAAAAAAAAATCAACAGTGAATTTCCTTTTCAAAACAAATACATAAATTAGTTAACTATGTGACTGATATTGAATATTCATGAGCAGTATTTGAAAAAAAAAAAAAAAAAAAAAATGGTGTGTGTTGACTAAACAGTTACATTACCTGTAAATAGGTGCTTCAACTTAAACATTAGTGTGAAAATTGGCCCCACTTTTAGCATTTATTCATTGAGATATACCTTACCAGGTAATTTGTTTTATTTTTCTATTATTGAATTGTATTGTTTTTTCTTTTTTTTTTTTCGAAGACATTGTTTTTTTTTTTAAATCAACTAAACTGGCTTTACTTTTTTCAAAATATTACTTTTCTTTTTGTTTCGATTCAAGGGAAAATTATACAAACAAATATAGAGATATGCCCCCAATCCTTTAGAAGATGGCAATAATTTGAAAATCAAAAAAAAGTAAAATATTCTGCAGAGGGAAACAAAATGGAGTTACATTTTATTTATTTTTTTAATAAGTTGCAATGATCGATAAGTGAAGAATCAGAATCAAAACTGATTTTTGTAGGATGAAAGCTATTGAGGATTTAGAGATTTTACTTCACTTTTCAATAAATGATGGAAGAGAAGTTGAATTTTATTAGACTGTTCAGAAAATAATTGCTGATTATTCAATTCCTATTAAAAAAAACTTTTTTCACATTATTTTATGCATTTTATACAGTATTTTATAAGTATCTGTACCTACCCAGAATTGTCCAGTATAGTTATTTGCAATTTGTTTTGCTTTTTAAAAAAAAAAACTATTACTTATTTTTCTTTTCCAAAGTATTTTTTGGGTTCAAATCAAAGGGAAGTAACTCTGCATGGACGAATACATAAGATCTCACATGCAGTAATCCAAAGTTCGATTTCTTCAAATCTTTGGCATAAAAGTACAAAAGCATCATTTAATTGATGAGCATGTAGCATTTTCAAGGAATGAGGGTGGGGCATGATCTTATTTTTAATCAAAACAAAGTTGGATTACTGGTAGCACTTGTTTCATGTTCAAAACCTGAAATGTACATTTCACCGAGACTCTTAAAACATGTTTCAATCTAATATATAAAGTTATCTTGTTGGATTTTGGAATTTAGGCCTAATTATTTTACTTTTAATCTAAATTTTGGGATAATCATTAAAATAAAATAAAAACTAAAATTTTATTTCTTTAGTGGCACAACTTTAAAAATACGTTATCAAAACAATTTTATACCAAAACTAGCAAAGATACTTACACTTTGTGCAAAATTTTGCTGTATGCTCAGGTACCCGCTTCATGGGTACTCTTGCAGTAAGTGGATGTTGTGAGAGCAACTATTTCTTAAGGTGGTAAAATTTTTTTTTTACATCCTGAAGTGACTGAAATCCAACGATAAACTTCAAAGCAAATAGATTATATCAAAGTTGCCACTTATATTGTTACACATAAAAATCGAAACAATTACAAAGAATCACAATGGTTAACATTTGTTTAGTCGATTGACGAGATGGGGGTGGGGATGATCTGATTCAAATTCACAAAGAAGTTGGCCAGTGCCATGGTGGCAGCCTCCAAGATGGTAACAAACCTCAACTTGGTGTGCACCATCCCTAGGTGGGGTAATTTATGAAGAGCCGCACTAACTATGACTTTAACCCTTAACCTTGAAAAATGGTGTGCTCTATTCCTAGGTTGTAGACTATCATCTCGGGTTTGGTCATGATTAGTCCAGTGGTGTGGGCTGTTGGAGAGGTGTACACACACAAACGCTACTACTTATATATATGACATTGATGTATCCCGGCCAACACTGGGTAAGTAGAAGTAATATATTATGATTTTTTTTTTTTTTTTTTTTTTTTTGCAATTTAACATTTAATATTTAAGTTTAATAAATTAAAGGAAATTGCAACAGAAAAAAAATCTTATCTAAATGGTCTCCCTTGAAATGTGTTGTTTTTGTTATGAATCAAAAATAGTGCATATTTTTCATATATTTTTTTCTTGAGTTACCTATTTTTTTTTAAGAGACAGATATAGGAAAAAAACTATTTTCATTGTTTTAGTTTTCTCTGGTAAAAAAATCAAAAATAGCATCAGTTTAAGAATACACTTGTGGTTTGGATAAAAAAAAAAGTAAATCTAAAGAAATGTTTTCTAAAATTTTTATTTTGAATTCTTCTGATTTCTATTTTTTCTGATGAATCATTGCTCTAGAAGATTTTTTGGACAAATGGCAAAACAGTTAAAAATGAATCTCTTTACTGTTAAATAAAGATATTGTTGTTGGAATCTACTTTTTCTATTGTCTTTTTATATAAATTATTTAGTAAAAACTCCCCCCCCCCCATCCGATGCATGCCAAAACTCCAACACCAATTGTTCAGAGCAAAAGACAACAAACATTGTGGTTAACATGTTGCCCGCCATAGCATCAATTAATTTTCAATCTAAACATTGGACCCAAACTTTCAATGAAGAGTGGGAGATAATTCATCTTTAACCAACAATAGATTTTTTAAAATTTAATTCTTTTTTAACAAATACTTCATTTTTCTTATTAAAATTTCCAAGCTTACTTTACGGTTCAATCTGATTGTAAAAAATTTAGCCAAAATTAAAAATCTAAGTTTACTGGGTTTGTAGCAACTAACAAAATAATTCAGGTTAAATTATAATTCTCAAGAATGTCAGAATAAAATAACTGCTTCATGAAAAAATAAATAAAAAAGAAAAATAGTTCTATCTGAAAGATCTTAAATTCCATTCAGATATGCATCAGGACTGTAGAGTTAGAATGCTAAACAGTCAATTGACTCGTTTTTGTAATTAAGTAATTATGACCTACATAAAATTATGACCTACATAAAATTGCATAAAACCTATGCATACATGCCTAACTCTAGTCAACGTATATAAATAAGAACTGGTTTATTTCAAACAATAGATAATTTAGGGTAATATAAACTTTAAATCTAATTGATGCCATGGTTGCAATAGCTTTACGAACTAATTCCAGTGATCCCTTAATGTCTTCCAATCTCGCAACGTCAACACCACACCTCTGATCTGCATTAAACTGTATCTGTCTGCTTTAATAAATATCACAACCCCAAACATTTAAATTTTTTCCCCAAGATTTGTGCATTAATTTTCAGCTGGAACTGCACCAAATATTTTTTTTTTTTTTTTGTGGCCAAAAATGTCACCATTTTTCCATCAACTTTTGAAAAAGAGTCAACTAGTATCTGCATAATCCAGCTATGAAACAGAAACGAATATTGTTGAGAGAGTTATATTGGATTAAGAAAATGTATTCTTGACAAATCTGATGTACTCAATAACAAATTTTTTTTAGGATTTCAAATTTAGGGGGGGGGGGACATGTTTACATTGATTTCAAATACACCCATGTTATAAGATAATTGTGTTCAAACACTGTTACAACATAATCTTGTTTAAACACAAATTCTGATGAGATCACCAAAATTAAGCGACATGGAGCTTGGCCATTACCAAGATGGGTGACCATTTAGGAATTCTAGGTTCAATATGTCATCTTCCCATGACATGCAGTTGAGGACCTCCTGTGTAACACTGTTTCTAGTACTGAGCAACGCTGGATTGCCTTGCTAAACAAACTGAGTCAAGTATGGTCAAGTTATGGGCTGACACAGCCAAAAATCCCAGATGGCCCAAGGATGAGATATTTTCTTTATGGAGATGTTAGAAAAATGAATATCCCAAATGATACATAGAAGTGACAATTGTTAACCAAATGTAACTGGTATCACCAAAAGGGATTGTCAACTGCCAGCCAATTGGTTTTGTATTTGCAAAACTAAATAAAGCTTTTTGTTTTAGCAATGAATGGCAGCAAAAAAAAAAAAAAAAAAAAAAAAAACGGATTTAAGAAAATGAAAAATCAAAAAATGGCAGGTTTACCTTCTTAAGTCAGAGTTGATTAGGAAATTGTAGCCATAGCAATACATTAATAAGAGACCTCCCAAAAAAGTTGACATGATAACAAGAAATAATTTAAATGATACTAGAAAAGGATTGTAAAAATACAAAATAGCCGATAACCAATTTTTGGGTGGAAAGAAAAATAAAGAAACGAAAAAAAGAGAGGGCAGGTTTCAGAGATAGGAGGAGGGAGATAGAGGGAGATTTCATAGAGAAAGATTTCAGAAGAGGCGGGGGGGGAGAAAAAGATGATCTCTGAGAGATGGAAAGAGAAATAGCAAACTTCATGAAAACCAGGTGCCCCCCCCCTCCACCCGGGACCAAATTAGGATCCTTTTCTCTTTGGCCAGTTGAAAGATACAGGTCTCCATAAGTTATTAAAAAAAAGAAAAGAAAAAGAATCTTGAGAACTAGCTTTGAAATTGCTTAAGTGGAAGAAAGCTATTTAAAAGAATTTAATTCAATTAAAAATCCTGCATCCAAAAAGCAATTTGTTAAGTCCCGAGAAGCCTCAATTTATCTAATCTCCCCTGTTTTGTACGAACTACATATTGAATTATTTTATGCAAATAATTTTTTTGATAAGGAATGTTTCGTTAATTATTGATTGCCTGTTGATTCGAAAATGACTCCGTTTCCAGACCTGTCCCGATACAAAATACTCAGGTTGCAGTGGAGAGAAGCGGCATCGAAATCAACATCGGAGCATCTATGAAGGAAGAAATCAACTACAACGTCTGACATCAAGCGTCCAGCCAAGAGACTCGTCTGGTAGATTCATAGACCAGTTAACGTGTTGAAGGGATTATCACACAAACTTAGGGTCATTGTGCATTAGTGGTAAGCAAGTGTCTGGTTCTATTTTGAAAGGTCAATCACTAGACGAAGTGTTGCCACCGGTACTTAAGGTTAATGCATATCTTCTTGCTAGTGTGTACAACTACTCCCATTCGGTTTCAGTTGTGAATTTCATATTTCCTGTAAACTTCCTCCTTTGAAGGAAGTCGACAGTTCGCCCAGAGCTAACACTGCACTAGTTATTACTGGTTCAGGATCGAACGTTAGAATATTTGTATACCCCCCCCCACACACACACACAAAAATAAGCACCTTTAATTCGATTTTTTTTTTCTTTTTACTAAACTTTTTTTGCTAACTTTTACTTAATTTTACTAACTTATGAAGACCTGGGGAGAGGCACTAGAACATAAGAATTAAAAGATTATCACAGCTACAAAAACAATTAAGATAAGGTTTAATGAGATAAATAAAGTAAGGAGTTGAATGATGATGAATAGCATGAGAGGATTGAAACAATTGTTTCCCTTGGTAAGAAACATCAACCAGGTAAACAGTAAACGGGTGGGGAGACAAGCCTCACAAAAGTAAACATGCTTCACTTTATATTCTCCATAGTGATTAAATAATTATAAACTTATAGAATATCCGTGGCGATGGCTAAATGATTAATGACATGGACTCACAGCCAAGGCATGTCAAGTTCAGTTTGTTCCACAGAAACACTTTCTCTTAGGATGCTGGCAATCTTCGTGTGCTCCTTCATTATAATTTTATGACTTGAAAATACAAAATTTTCATTCAATTTACTTTATAAATATATATAAGTAAATTGACAAGGTCACTATATATATAACATTTGTGTGCTAGAACCTTTTCATCCTAAATTCTACACAGTCATGCACAATGTATAAAATATGCATAGAAAAAATTAAGCATAATAGTTAAATGACACAATCATCTAGTAAGAAACCATAAAAAAATGACATGCCCTTGACTGAATATATTAAGAAGTTCTTTATAATAATTTTTAGATAGAAAAAGTTGGCTTTTAATATCAATGTCAGAGTGAGCAAAAACCTTAACTTTATAGGTATATAGATAGATTACATTATATACAACATTATTAGTATTGAAAGGTCAATTTTCTTTTTGCTCAAAACACATTTCCATCTTTTTTATAAAAATAAAGAAAAAAAAAACCTTTTGGTTTATCCATTTTGTCGAATATATAACCTGTCATCACAACGATTATTATTTAATGGGAAACGATCATAAAAAAGAAAATCATTTTCCACTTTCTGTTTGGTTTTCTCATTATTCAGACATTTTGTATGAAATCCGCCCAAAAGTTGGAATGGCAAATTCATTATAACGACACTCCCCAAGAGAGTTTACTCATATATAAAAATAAATACAAATCCATCTATTAAGCAGCATTTCATAGAACATAATTCTTAATGGACATGCGTAGTAATTGTAGCAATAGTATCAGTATCACCAGTAGCAATTACATCAGTAACTTATTTTTCATATTTACCCAAAACAAGTGCATTGCCATTGAAATATAGGGGGACAAGTGTGAATTAGGGACTATACCTACAGGGGCATTCTAAGAAGGGAATTGAGCAACACGTCTGTTAACATTACATTTAACTTTTTGCATGTTAGTACAG
Organism: Euprymna scolopes; assembly: GCF_053919585.1. Classification (NCBI taxonomy): domain Eukaryota; kingdom Metazoa; phylum Mollusca; class Cephalopoda; order Sepiida; family Sepiolidae; genus Euprymna; species Euprymna scolopes. The sequence goes on along the minus strand of NC_136506.1, from coordinate 63,798,090 downwards.
TCAGGGAAGTAGGAAACGGAAGGAGGGGATTTTAAAGTCTAGCTGTTTGATATAAGAAACAGTAGAAGATTTTCTGGCATCTGGGAACCTCTACAGAGAAAGGGCGGGATTTTATTACTTGTTGCATTAATTAGAGGGTATTTACATCAAGGAAGCATCCGTGCTAAGAGTTCAGAGCACATTCCATTGTAGAAATAAACAGATACAACATTGCAGCGATGGAACAAAAGTTGGAACTTGGTTGATAGTGCAGGACCCATTAGATGAAAGACTTTCTTTAGGCATTGTCTAATAGAGACTAGCAGTTGACGTAGAAGCAAAGGGTGGCTTTATAGAGATATAGAATACTGGTAAGTGCGAGCAGGTTTCTAGCGTAGTAAAGAGAGTCTATCTTTTTTGCATCAGCTTTAGCAATGTCTTCAATATATTTGTTCCAGTTCATGTTACCTGTGAATGTTAGGCCAAGGAGATTTAATGATGAACTCTCAGAGTATTATTAGTCATGAGAATCGGTGGCTGGAAAGGTTCTTTGTAATTAATGAAGGAAAGCAGCTTTGTCTTAGTAGCATTCAATGTTGCATTTACATCCCCATTTTACTATAGACTGGATATCATTTAAATGCATGTGCATCCATTTTACCAACATGTCTGGAATCGAGGGTGATGTCATCAGCAAATTAATTAATTTAGGATACAATTTCATCAGGGAGGTTGTTTATGAATATCAAGAATAATAAAGGTCCTAAGATCAACCTTTGAGAAACACCCATATCAATGTCATGTTTGGATGTAGGGCTATTCAGTACAAACTGTATTTTTGTGTCCAAGAAGAATCTGATTATATTTAGTATTTGTCTAGTAATACCATAAAACTTAGTTTTCATGCGAAGACCTTCAGGCCAGACCCTTGTATATATCGAAGGTTACTGCCCGAGCCTCTCCAATCTTTTCTAGCAGCATGATATATGCATTCAGAGATTATAGAATATCCACAGTAGAACAGGTTTGCCTAAATCTCATTTATAAAATTCAGTGCTGTCTCCATTTTTTCAAATTATCTCCTTCAAGATGAAAGGTCTCAGAGAAGGACTAGGTGGCTCAAATGATTACATTGTTTTGGGGCTGTTTTTGCTATGGGTCTTTAGCTGATTCAAATAGTTGCTAAAGGGTCAAAACTAAAAGAAATTACAAATCAGCAAGCGTACAGCATAAGTATCATGGCATCTCTTTGCACATGCTTAGATTGATCTGGCATTTTGTTAATTTACAATGCTTTCAGAATGCTTGTCTTGATGGAGCTGTGGTTAGTGTGAACAGCTATTAATAGTAGGATAGAGGTTTCGATTCCCTTTTTATTTTATTTTTTTGATTACATTCCTGGCTTCATAATGTTATGTAATAATTTAACAAAAAGAAAATATATTTATGCAAAAAAACAAAAACTTTTATGATGTACATATCCATCACAGAAGAAAGAGGTCATACTCCAAAAATTACATAAATTGATTAAGTAGTTTTTTATACATCAAAACAATATTTTTTTACAATTTTCAATAATTTTAAGAGTAAATGGTAATTTTTCAAGAATAAATTCTTATGTCAGTCATGTAAATTCTTTCAATTTTGTACTTTGTAGTAACACAAAAATGTTTTTATACTTTTTTCATCATGTGAAACAAAATTTTTTTAAAAAATAATAAACCTGGATTGTAAACAATGAATATTAAAACTAATCTATATAATTATAAAACTCAAATGACCTTGTAACGGGTGTTGTAACCCAACATCTTGTTTACGACTTCCAGTTACGCATGCGTACATAAACAAATAATCAACGCGACAATAAAACGTATTGTTTTACTGTGTACATTTTCAGCATCCCAATTGTTTTTTTTTGTGTTTAAATTATCCAAATAAACAATTGTTGATACTTTCTGCATTTTTTTTTACATCGTTCATTTCCGTGTTACATTTAAGTTATTTTAACGCAATTTTCTTACAAATAAATCTACTTTAACCCGTTGACAACCATAAGAGCATTTTACAACGGCGATTTACTCACCGTCTTCATTTATTATTTTTTTAATTTATTCTCCATTTTTTATAAAACAATTATTTTCTGTGAGACAGGCGGATACAAAATAAGCACAAAAATCCAACACAATAAGATAACAAAACAAACACTTTCAAATCATATAAAACTAAATTTATTAATGATAAGGGGAAAGGAAGATTTAACGAAAACAAATATAGTCAAAGCTAATGGGATTGGGGAATATTTTTAACATACTAACTGAAAGAGAATCCTATAACAGAAAGACAAAAGGTATACGGCAGCAACCAGTCCACATGAGGAAAAATCTGATCTCCAGCTCGACAAAGAAAGAAAGTAAAAATTTTTTTTTTTTCCACTTACAGTTCAATTCTTTTCTTTTAAAAATGCCTGTCGGCATCCATTTTGGGTTATCCAAAATAGTTTTATTGAGGGATTAATTTAGATATCTTTTTTTCCTCCGTCTTTGCCAACTTCAGAAATGTGACATCGCTTTGGTTGTCCAGAACACGTTTTACACGGTCAAACTTTTTTCACAACTATACATACAAGGGAATTATTATATTTCCTTTCTTCTTTTTTCGCCCCTCGATTCTAAAAATAGAATTGACGAAATCCTGTTCTTTCCTTATTCTGCTTCTTGGCACAGCGCGGTCACTACATGCGTTGACCAGGTGACGACCTGTTGCTTGCCTTCATATTGGAGGAGGTGGGAGGTGTTTGGTGCTGACGTCGATCGAGCGTTTTTTCAACTCACTCGTTCTGTTTCTCTCTCTCTCTCTCCGTGGGTGATGAAATCCGTAGTGAGTTTTTCCTCTGCTTCCGAGATCAGATTGCGGTGTAGTAACTGTTTCGCCGCCACACGTCACTCTTTCTGTCCTCGGCCAAGGAAAGAGAATCTCTCCAGACTGATTTTAACACTGGGTTTTGGTGGATTCTTCTTCAGTCAGAACATGCCAATCAAATATCTACTATATATTACTAACAGAATACTAAAACAATATTTGATGTCGAGGTGGCTGTTTGTAACACCCCGAAAATGTTTTTTTTTTCATTTGCGTTACAAATAAATAATCAACGTGACAATAAAACGTATTGTTTTACTGTGTACGTTTTCAGCGTCCCAATTGTTTTTTTCTTTTTCACGTTTAAATTAAAAGATATATCAAAATTTGAATTTAACTTTAAGTATTATGGTATCTGTTCAGTGTACATTTACCTATAAGTATAGCAAACCACTTATAATTCAATGGCTGTAAGTTTTTTTTTTTTCAAAAATAAACAATTATAAACAGAATGACTCACAGAAATCTATCTATATTCTTTTTTCATTTTAATATACTTCCATAAAAATGTTTCTGTTATGTCGCAAAAACCTATTTTCTTTACATCACAAGTGTCATGCTCACACATTAATTCCATAGCTAATATAACATACTGACCCAACGGGTCACAGGTAGTCTAGTTCATTCATAAAACTCACTATGTCTGTGTCCTGATTTTTTGCTTTTGGTTTCAATTCTGGCTGATGCCACCCAAGTCACTACTTAGAAATAATGACTATATATTGCGTACAATATCATGAAATTATTGATAGATAATTGATTATTATAATATATACAAAATCTGGATAAATATTTAAGTGTATTTTATGACTAGGGAATGCCAAGCGTCCTCTGCTAGTCTATACTAAACCAGAAGGTGATGGACTAGTGGTGAATTGACTAAGGATTTAAAGATTTTAGAAAAGAGAGGGACAAAACTGGTGAGGTGATAATTGAGAGGTTCAGTTCTTTCATTGGAATTCTTGAGTACTGGTACCACAAGGACAATTTTTCAGCTATAAGGGAACCAAGCTTCAGTTAAGCATTTGTTGTAGTGTTTGGAAAGAACAGGACTAATTCAGCAGAGCATTTCTTTATTGGTATAGCATGGATAAGCTCAAGCCCACATGCCTTGAAGGGGTTTAGGTTTTTATGATATTATAAACATGGGAAGGGGGGATTTTCAGATCATCAATTGTGGCTTCTGTCTGCAAAGGAAAGTTTTGGCGGGAGTAGTTTGTGGGATCTAATAGAGAACCATTTGACAAGCAGTTTAACTTTCACAATTGCCGTGCAAGCGACATCAGAATTGTTGTATTGTTGATTGCCAATTATTAATCGTATTATGAAATTTTCAGAAATTTTCTAATTAATGCAACTCAACTGTGTTTTCTGGTTATTTCAGTATACCATCTCTTGACTATGGCTGTTTTGTTCTTTCTAACTTCTATAAGCTTTTTCCTGTATGTATTTGACTTATGGCGGCCATATTGGATTCATGAAACACTTTCTGCTTTTGCAGAGAGTGTGGCTTGCTATAAAATTTGTGCGAGAACTTCAATGCCTGCTTTGACTCATTCAGTAATAATAGTAATTGTAGATTGAATATAGTGATAAAAAGTTATTGTATGATATTACTATTTTCATGTTTAAAGATGGAAAAAGTTGTTTATTTGAAAGGCTATCTGTAGCTGCAAATTTTCAGTCAGTAATTTAGTCAGGTCCACAATTACATCAGAAATTCCTATTTACTTTCCTCCTCACAAGAGCAAAGTTAGACATAAGATTAAGCATCTCAAAAAGGGACACTAGATTGGGACAAAAATTAAAATTAACGCAGTCCAGAATGACTTCAGTGATTGAGGGCAAAATTGATGAAGCACTGGAACAGATATCACACCCTGATCCTAACAAAAAGGGCGAGGAAACCTGGAGTCTGTTGCTTGAAAAGCAAAGAAAAAAATTCTTCTGCTGTAGATTTATTTTTACTCTTATAGTAGTGGCAACTTCTGGGGTTGTTAGCTTCTGCTCTCTTGTCAGTTATGTTCCTTTGAATGGTTGGCAGAATTTCAACTTAGTCAAAGAGTGAACCTCATGAAACGTGTCATGTTGATATCTTACTTTTACTATACTTGCGGTTGGCAGAGGATAAACTCCTCCCCTTCCATTTCAACTTTTAAAAAAGATCTTACATTTTCCCAAATAAATATACACAGATATGGCTTTAAAATAATAGTATCTAAATGAAATCAGAAAATTGTTTTTTCACCCTTTTTAAAACTGATTCTGGCATCAGATTTTTTTCTCACAGCTGAACGTAGAAATTTTTGCAAGAGTCAGGAATGTATTTTTTGTTTGTCATCAACTTGATTGACATTTCACATGTACTACTAGTAGTACACCTGAAATAGTAGTAGCAGTAGTAATAAAGCAATTGCAATTTGAGAAAACTTGAAGTTATGCACAAGTAGATCTTATGTTCTCTTCCTAATAGGAAAGGGGGACAGGGCTCAATGCCATTGAAACAACTTTATAGTACTTAAGGAGTACATAAGTTTTTTTTTCACATGTTCTTAAAATCATGAGATCAAATTCGTCTTAAAATTCAGAGATGAAATTATCTGACAATAACTAGAGCACATGAAAACATGATAATGACAACAACAAAAAAATGTACACTCCTTTTTTAAATATTATTATATATGATACATATATTATTTTAATAAATATTTTTAATATCAATAGACATGTTTCATGTCCTTACACTGGTCTGCATGGAATTACATAACCATACTATCAGTCAAACAATTTGAAGCCTGTATTCAGGTATTACGAACCCTGATTCCCTACCGGTAGGCTGTCATAACGATTAATTTTCGAAATACGAGAGAAAGACACCTTGCATTTTAAATGTACTCACGAGAAGAGATCTTAACAGTTTTCCGATTACCTAAACAGAAAGAACCTAATGACGTGACTAACTTTGAACCTTCACTTTAATTTCTTTCAACTTATCAGAGTTAAATAATTCTGCATTAGAAATTGGTGACACAAATATAACCTTTTTCATCGCAAATCTCATCAGACCTCACAAGAGATAAGATGAAAATAAGATTATATTATTTGTGTAACTGTTCAATAATTTATATAATCTTTTATTCTCTCGCTATTTATTAAACTCTGGATCTTGTTATCCTTTTTCTTATTTTGCTTGTCACACCTCATGATTATTATCAAGAAAGAAATACACGTGCAACACCGATTGTCCAGCACTTCTTTTATTTACACAAAACCAGGAGAATTCAATAATCTTGCTCCCATTGAACTAGTTCACTGGGTAGCCAACTGACCACTAAGAGTCAGCAATTTATTTACACTGAACCTCTTGGTGATAACCTTATTTGTGAGATTAATATATCTCATTTTGCTTAAATTTAACATTAGTTATGGCTTCACAAGTAAATTCAAATGACAGCCATAAAAAAAAGTTGAATTGCTGAAAAAATTTGACAGACAGGTTTCAGTGGGTAAAGTTGTGTTATGAATACAGTATTGGGTCATGAACCACATCCATAAAAGATGGTAAAAAGTACTGAGTATGATAAAACTATTACGTTGGGGTCATCTTGACAGAATCAGAGTAAACTTGTTAGGGATCCTAATAATGAACCTGGATAAATTGATCTTTACAAAGTGTTGTGGAGACGCCCACTAATTAACATAGGTCGGTGAGTGAGATATATAAAGGTATCAATCACCAATACCAGGGGAGTTCTGCAACAACCGCCAAATAAGTAAGATGCCTATGTTGCCTCCAGTAAGACGTGCAACATGCCACCTGCCGGAATATCTCCAACTGAAGTATATCTGAAGACATGTAAATATGTATAACTTTTCTGCCTAATATATTATTGTTATACCTTTACTTTCCGCGTTCTTGTTAATTATTTGTGCAGACACAACACAAAGCGCTATGAAAATTCTGCAAAGAAAATGTGTACTACATACTTTCTTTGTAGAATTTTCACGACGCTTTGAAGCTATCACTAAACGCATTCTAATTTAAGTTTTTAAGTTAAAGCAGCCAACAAACCACAACTGTTGTCTATGTTGATGAATTTGCTAAGTTAATAGCCGAGTTTCACTGACGAGCAGGTGTAATATACATGTAAAACTGCATTATATCGGCATTGCTAACATGGAAAACATTAAGAAAGGATCAAGAAATTGTAGGATTCAAACAGTCTACGATATTATGAAGCAAGAACAAACACATATAAAGTGCTTTGATGATAAAAAATAAATTTGACCGGAATTATGTGAATAGAACTAGTTAAATTATAACCAAAATTGTTTTAGAATGCTTTTTATATCCAAAGTCAAAGCTAATCGCAAAATTCTTCTGACAACTGTTCAGCCAACCTTAAAATGACTGACAAAAATAAATATTTACACAGTTTATTTATCCCAAAACTGTACATCACATACCCAACCCTAAGACTAAAGAATAATGTACTCTCTGAAGACTACTACTCACAGTTCCTGAAACATTTTAGATGTGGTAAATGCTAGTAAGCCTCTATGGAAATTTATTAAAGAATTTAACATGAAGGATATTGTTTGGTTAATTAGCTGTGGATGAAGCATGAAAGAATTATGAATACTAAAGAACGACCAGTATAAGTTATGACAGCACTGATGTTTTGGAGGTGAAAAATGGTGAAAATAATTTCACAGGTTTTAACAAAACAAAAAAGGTCCACAAATTGCTTCAATAAGCAACATATGTTATGGAACTTGTTGCCGAGGATACAGTAAGTAGCTTTACTGAAATACATCTGGATGAGTGGATGGATGTTGATGAGGCACCTGTTATTAATCATCTCAGATTTTGAAATCATTGACAATGTTCTGAATGCAAATAGGTATAAACACGAGGAAATGGAGATAACAGCAATAAAGGTGAATAGAATGTAGTTTCCATTGATGATTGACCAAAAAAAAAAAAAAAAAAAAAAAAATACGTAGATGCAATTCAAAACAACTGATGAATATGTTACATGATTATTTGCAAAATTTCAGAGTTATTAAATTCCAGCCAATATGGGCTTTCATAGGTTGAATAAGATGGCCAACCGATGCTGACGTCACGTGGAAACTTAAAATTACATAATGTGAATCTAGCAATGAAATGCGTTTTAATATTTTTAGATGCAAAAAAAGAAAACCGCTTCTTTTTTTTTTTGCATCTTTTTTCAGACAATTTTTTACTCAAATCTTTTGCATTTAACGAGAATTTGAATAAAACAAAGGAAACGAAAAATAAAGTTGTGACCACACGTTTTTATTAAATGGGTTCATCACGATTAGTTCATTTGTATAAAATAAAATTTGAGAAATATTTTAAGTATTTTTAATTTTTAGTTTTTTTTTTCTAAGATTAAAATTTATTTAAAAAGTAGTTGTAACTTCCTTTTCTTTAACTTCAGAAATAAAACGAAATAAAATGATAAATAGGTATCCCAAACTAGCCTAGTTTAGGATGCGAAAATGGTAAATAAAGTTAAATTTCCCTTAACTTCAACTTGCGATATCTCGTTTATTTTTGGGGTTTTTTTGATAAAGTTTTGGTTTAAATAAAATTTAATCTCTTTGCTTTATAGATATACTAGCGGGGGGTACCCAGTGTTACCCAGGTGTTTGGAGGTATGTGTGGTTTTAGGTAAATCAAAACATCCGGGTGTTTGTGTCGGAGGGGAGGGTTAAAATAATAAAAAAAAAGTTTTGGTAGGTAAGTATGAAGAATTAAACCCAAACCCTTGAATCAAAGTTGAAAATTAAAGCGTGAAAAAAAAAATAAATAAATAAATAATTGTCTGTTCGACTGCTTTTATATGGTCCACAATTGAGTGGTTTTATCAATTTATAATTACAATATATAGGAAAACTTTAATAAAATTTAAACAAGAAAGGAAAATGAAAAAATGCTTGATCACTATTGTTTAGAAGTATATTCCAAACAAAGTCAAAAGATTAAATTTCAAAATGGCCACCTTTTTCTTTGATCATTAGCTTGATACGTGCTGCCACTGAAGCGCAAGAACGCTGCACCACTTCTTCGTCCAACTTGGCCCAAGCAGAATTTGGATATTTTTCTTTGAATGCAGCAAACATTTCTGACAGGTTACAAAGAACCAGACATTTTGTTTGTGTACATTCTGTCTGACACTTACATAATCCTTCTTAACAGGCATCTGGCAATTGTATTCGTCATCTTCATAAAAACTCAGTACCAGGTCAAAAGTTTCCTGAGGAAAGGATTTTCCTTTCTTGGGTCTGGTGTTACTATAACGCCACCAACCTTTTTCAGATCCCGGGCCATCCGAATCAAGTATTCACTCACTCCAAATTGTTGAGCCGCAAATTCACATGACCACTTGTCCGGTACCAGAGTCAATATTTGGATCTTCTAAGGGTACGTAGCCATTTTCAGTTTTTCTCGCATCAAATCATGCAGTCGATCCAACTCTGCATCCTTCCACTGGACATCATTTTTCTCAAAATCAGAATCAGATGTATCGAGCATATCCCCTTCAACATCGTAGGCTTCTGCCAGGGAGGATTTGTATGTGTTCATCACTTTCTGGAGTTTCTGTTTGGCATTGCTGACAGCAATACCATTTCTTAAATCAACAGGAAGTCAAAATGAAATTCAGGATTTTTTTGTTTATGGTGAAGTCAAGTGACTCCTTGTACACTGCTCTGTCTGGAAGTGAGGCCCGTAAGACTGCCCATCTTCGAGGTTCGATTGTGAGCTAACGAGGAAAGAACCAAACAACATTTTTGGAGGAATTTCAGTTCAGACTATCAAGAATGTCTAAGAGCAAAAAAAAATTCAATTTCCAATAGTGCCACATGTTATTTTGGGTCGCCTTAGACCAATACCCAAATCTGAGCTTAAAAGTTCAATAACTCAGAAACAGTTCATTTTCAGAGGTTTTAAACATAATTTTTGGAAACACTTTGTTCATTCCATCAATTAACCAATCCCTCGATCGACCTCCTCTCCCGGTTCCTACATGGCGCTACAAAGTGAGGACAGATGGACCAAATTTTTTTCAGATACCGGTATCTCACAACATGTCGCTGCAAAGTACATCCATTCTTTCCAGCAGAACCACATCACAACTGCGGTATTGTCCGAACTTGATAAGGATTCACTCACTGAATTAGGTGTGCACATCCTCGGTGACAAGCTGGCTATTCTTAAGCTAGCCTGATTGCTCTCATCGTCACCTGCCGACTTGTCATCACCTAGCATTTCCTCAATAAAGGATACATCAGCTAAGGTCAAACCTCCATCTGTCCCCACTGAAATGACCAAGCCACAATTCCGCAAGTTCTGAGTGGATTGGGACATTTACAAAAAGATTACGGAACGTTCCAAGATGAACATTATCCCTCATCTATACGACTGCTGCAGTGACTGTCCAGAATAGCATCGTAAACACTATGCCACAGTTTCTCAAGTTACTGGAGGATGAACTTCTGGACATAATTGAGTCACTTGTCACAAAGTGTCCAACCCGTCCGGCCATCGACTTGTGTTTCGTTCCTTCCAGCAATACGAAAAGGAGTCCATTCAGGAATGAGATATGCTTGCGCACTGCTGTCGTGGAATGTGCATACAATTGCTCACACTGCAATCATGATTTGTCTGAGGACAATATCAAGGAACAATTCATCAATGGATTGTTCAGTGAATCACTTCAGACTGATATCCTTGCTAAGACCACCCAACTATCGAGCCTTGACTTCGTCATCAACCATGCTAAGGTCTTTGAATCGGCAGTTTGTGACCAGGCCAAACTTCACGATTTCATTGAAATTCATGCCACCCGTATACCAGGGTACAAAAATCAACAGAGATCTACCATCGGTTGACCAATTCAACCTACATGCCGAAACCTGCAAGCTCTCGCTCCTCTCAATCTCGACAACCAAACAGTCCATGCTTACAACATACATCGTATCAAAGATCGACACTGTGCCCTGTATGGGGACAAACCTGCAGTGGATGTAGGTGCCCAAACCATTTTATCTCTGTCTGTTGAGCAAGTGCTAGAATTTCCGGTGTCAATCTTGTCACCCATGTTCAATATGACAGATCAAGACTGTTTCTGGTCAGCGAACCATAATATCCAGGAGATTCCAGCCACTGTATCATCTTTTGACGGCCCACCACCACACAATCGCACTGTGATTAACATTTTTCCAGACAGCGGGGCCTCCATATGCATTAGTAACAGTAAACTTGTAGAGCTTCTAGAGGGATCCCTGTTGCGTCCATGTAACAAAAAGATTGTTACTGTTGGTGGATCCACCCTCTCATGCATCGGATGGATTCGTATTTCCTTTAACATCAGTGGCCATTCAACGACACAGCCAGTATACATTTGTGACAAAGTAGGCAGGTTGTATTTCAGTCGAACAGGTTGTATTGATACCAAAATTTTACCACACACATTCCCAATGACAACCACACAGTCAGTCAATCTACCCAGAGAGGATCCTGCTTCAAAGCCTTGCAAAATGCCCTTCGACCCTGTTCCAGAAAATATTCCGAAGTTGGCATCCTTCATCAGAGATGCATTCCACTTGAGCACTTTCAACAACTCAGGCTTGTTCCCAAAGATGAATACCAAGCCTGCAAAGATCCATCTCGCAGCAGATGCGAAACTATACGTGCGACACGCGCCAATCCCAGTGCCACACCATTGGAAGGCTGCAGTAAAGCAGAGCTTGGACAGGGATGTATCAAGAGGTATTATCACACCTGTTCCCATTGACACACCGGTCACATGGTGTGCTCCTATGGTCATTAAAACCAAAAAGAATGGTAGCCCACGCCGAACTGTCGACCTACAACGTTTGAATTCATTTTATTATCAGGGAAACTCATGTTCAACCACGGTTCCAGCTATCTGCTCAAATCCCACCGAACACATACAAATCTGTCATCGATGCTACTGATGGCTATCATGGCATCCCGCTACATGAAGACTCAGCATCTCACGACCTTTATTACAGAATGAGGCCAGTATCGTTATCTGCGACAGCCACAGGGATTCAAGGCATCTGGTGATACATACACACATTGATTTGACAAGGTGATCGTGTTGAGCGAAAAGTGAAAGTTGTAGATGACACGCTGTTGTATGATGACTATCGAGACACATTTCTATATGTGTGGGACTTCCGCACCATTCTCGCCAACAATGGTATTGTGGCTAATATCGATAAATTTCAATTTGGCAAGAAGACCGTTGAGTTTGGTGGTCTTATGATCACACCAACAGGTGTACAGCCATTCTCAAAGATATTATCAGCTATTGAGAACTTTCCGACACCAACTAAAATCACTGATGCACGATCATGGTTTGGATTAGTAAACCAAATCTCCTGGGCATATGCCATCAGCTCTATTATGGAACCATTCAGGGACTTGATAAAACCGAACAAAAAGTTTTTCTGAGACAATGATCTTGACAGACTTTTCCGCCAATCCAAGAAAGTTATTGTTGATTGCGTGAGATCAGGTGCTTCTTTGTTTGATGCCAACAAAAACACATGCTTGCAAACTGACTGGAGCCGCACTAGCATAGGATACCTCCTCCTGCAGCAAGATTGTTCCTGTAACGATAGTAAGGCCCCGATGTGCTGCAAAGATGGTTGGAAGGTTATTTTGGCAGGATCAAGATTCACAAACAGTGGAGAACAGGAATATTCCCAACTGAAGGTGAGGCACTGGCAATCTCATTGAACAAACGAGAGTGTTGGATGTTCCAACAGGGTTGCCCTAAATTGATTGTTGCAACGGATCATAAACCTTTAGTTGGTGTGTTCAACAACAGTGAGCTTGACTCAATAGACAACCCACGTTTATTCGGGTTGAAAGAAAGCAACCTTGATTGGTCATTCAAAATCATCCACAGTCAAATGGCAAATTGGTCCCGGTGCACTATCACGTCACCCTACAATATCAAAAGTTTTGGGACTCCATGAAAGTGCCTCCGCAGATAATTCTAGGCTGGACGAATCTGCTTGCCTAACAGCATGCAGTCTGGCTGAAATCACGAAAAACCCCATCTCGTTGGACACTGTGCGTGAATTCGGACTGAAGGACCCGGTGTACCAAAATCTTATTCAACAAGTACACATAGGTTTCCCAACATCTCAAAATGAACTCCGGGAGGAAATACGTTCATATTGACCGATGAATGGCAACCAAAGTTCTGCAGATGACATTGTTTTCCTTGACAAGCGAATTGTAATTCCCATCAAACTTCGAAAAGCAATTTTGGAACACCTACACATTGGTCATCAAGGCACTTCCTCAATGAAGTTACGGGCACACCAATCCGTTTACTGGACAGGAATTAACCGTTCCATAACCCAGTACCATGCCAGCTGTGCGGACTGCCTTGAACAAACACCATCTTAATCATCTGAACCATTGATTGTTAATGATCCAGCAGAATATCCATTTGAGAAGATCTGTATGGATTATTTTGGAATCAAAGGCAACCACTATTTAGTGACTGTCGATAGATTCAGTGGATGGCCCATAGTCCACCACATGGAAAATTCATCCACAGGTCAGGTTGATGCGACAAGAGAAATTTGTTGCACATATGGAGCTCTCCAAGAGATCAGTTCTGATGATGGTCCCCAATTTATCTCAGAGATTTCAGTCATTTTTGTCAGCTTGGGATATAAGGCACAGACTGTCCTCTGCCGGGTACCCCCAATCAAATGGACACGCTGAAGTGGCGGTCAAGTAAGTGAAATGCATCCTTCACGGCAACATCGGCCCAAATGGTACTCTTATCTCCGACAAAGTTGCCCTTGCTTTCCTGCAATTTCGAAACACCCCAGTCTGAGTCCAGCACAGATCTTACTCCACAGACAGTTTGAGGGATGGAATTCCAACCAATCCAATCTACTATCAACTACACCCCGAATGGATCCTCACTGCTCAAAAACGTGAAGAGTTAACATCGAAACTCAACACATATCAGGAGAGGAGATAGAACGTTGGCAATAAAAAAAACTTGAACGTCTCAATGTTGGAACAAATGTGGTAATACAGGACAAGCAGGGTCGACGTAGATGGAACAAAATGGGTCGAATCGTTGAATGTCTTCCATACAGACAATGTCGGGTTAAAATCAATGGTTCAGGTCGTATAACTCTCCAGAACCGCCCTAGCATCCACACTTATTCTTGTCCAGGACTACTGTACCCAGATGTCTCGGTCGTACCTGCAGAACCCCCAAATGAGTCTGAAACCACCGTCGTTAATTGTCCAGTCTTACTCGAGAACATCTCAACCAGTCCAGCTACCACGACTACAGAGGCCACAATGAAGCATAACACACCGTGGGGCCATAAAGAGGTTGAGACCACACAACAACCCCGGCCTCAGTGAACTATAACTGAATTATAGATGAACTGTCTACTTCCATTGGCAGGGGAGATGCAGACACTTTGTTCATACCCTATTATTTATATTACAGGTATCGTCGGGTGGTCTTCCATCAATTAACCAATTCCTCGATCGACCTCCTCTTCCGATTCCTACAGTGATTTTTTGGATTCCTTGTGTGGAAAACCTTGTCTATGCAAATTTTCAAGGTTCTTTCTACCTAGTCTAGAAATTGATTTATGCCCAAAAACGTAATTTCATGATTTTGTGAATTTGCGCCTCGATGTGATATACATAGAATACCAAAATTGCGATATTTCCAGAACTGCTTAGAATTAAAAGCTCAAATTTTCATGATTTCCTAGTTTTTATGATACCAACATATGGTGGAAGTTTGGAAAAAATCTGAGAGGTAAGGGTGTCATGGTCTGGATGATTTGAGATGGAATTACCCGATAATTGCATAAATAAAAGTATTGTCAAGAGAAATGAACAAACAATATAATCCCCATGATCATAAAGCTAATAGACTTTACAATCACTACGCTACCCTACCACCTCACCATGCATCTTGTAAACTAACTCAATTTACAAACATCTTAAAAAAAAAAATAAAAACAACTGCCTTCCACCCTCTGATTTAAGTAATATTTTGGTTAATAACACAAAAATAATTCTGAAACCACTTTTTAAAAATTCAAAATACTCAAAGCTATCTTTATCAAAACTCAGCAATACACACTTAATAACACTACATATGAAACCAATAAAACGTTTTTTTAAATGCTAAATATAATACAATTTTATCCTGGCATTGCAGAATTTGTTAATGTGTCCCACAATAATACAAGACCATTTTTCTATATGTAATTCTCGGCCATTTTTTAAAAACTTATATAACAAAAAGTAATAATGGAATTAAACAATCTAGTCCAAAGCGGAAAAAATAAAAATCCACCTGACATGATGAAATGTGAATAATCATATAGAAATAATTGTAATAAAAGCATAAATCTAATCATACTTACATAGACACACACATGCAGATATATACATACACAGAAGTTATTTTTCAAAAGAAATCAATAAAATATTTTTTTTTCTTTTAAAAAGTTCATCTTAAAAAATTCTATAGATCCAACATTTTATATTAAATTGGATTTTCTTAAACTAACATTAATGATATTAAATATCTATTTTTTAACATTTGAGTCAATTCCTATCACTTTTTTTTTTTTTTCTCTTTCTTCAGGTTTAGAGTATTTCTTTTATTTCTATTGTAAGCGGAGGCAATGATCGGAAGGATTTCTGTTATTAATTGATTGCAATTTGCATTGGAAGCAAGAAAATGATGCTGAGACACATGTGAACATGAATTAATAAAACGAGATGAAGAGATGCAGTTCCACTGATTTAAAGCATTAGTTGCACGATAGGAGGAGGAGAGAGAAAAGAGGAAAGTTAAGAGGAGGGGGAGGATTATAAGTTCGTTTACTATTAACCATAGCAACAAAAAAAGAGATTCGTGCCATTAGTGATTAAAATACGATGTAACAATAGAATCGAACAAATAAAGAAATTGCTATTTGCCACCCCCACCCCACACGTTTATAAGCACATTGCCGTGTGCATATTAGTGTTGTCAGGATACGAGAATTCTTGGATACAAGATACTAGTGATGGGACGATTCCAATATTTTTCCTGATTCCGATACAATTCCCGATTCCGATTCTTTATATTATAAATCTCTAATTATTTAACTATAAGATTGTTATTTCCCCCCGATTTTTGCAAAAACACATGTTAAATATGCAGATATTTTCCTAAACATCAAAATACACTTGTGGAGGATGATCTATCGATTTTAGCTTTACTGGTATTTTAAAATCAATAAATATTTATTATTTTATCATTATTACCAGCAATGGAAGATTTTGGTTTAAACAAAATCAAATAAAAAAAAAAAAAAAAAAAAAAGACAATTAAAAGAATCGTTTTGGCATCGGAAAATAGGCATCAATTTTTCCGATTCCGATACCCCCGAATCTCCCAATTCCGATTATTCGTTCCAACACTACAAGATATTTCATGTTACTTTAGGTACCAATGCTCCAAAATATTTTTTTTATTGTACCGAATTTCACTTAAGGCTTTTTTTTTGTTTTTTTTTTTTAAACTTTTGTTCATCCCAAATAAGGCAGCTATTGAAGCTTAAGGTCCTACAACAATAAGGACTAGTTTTATAGGAGGTGGGGGCAGACAGAAAGAGGTTTGTTCATATTAAAATTTTGCATGTTGATATGGTTGGGGAAAGAAACTTTCAAAGTAAAAAAATTTTCAGCTACCTAGGGACCTCTACAGTGAAGGGATATGATTTTGCGGTTAGTCGGGTGGGTCATGGGTATTTTCATTCAGACAGTACAAGTACAATACATTCGAGAACATCCCGTACGAATTCTTATAAAACAAGCATAGGGATGCAACACGACGATGTGACAGGGGCTGGAACTGGATAGTGCAGGACATTTTTTTTTTATGGACCTTGCCATCAACAGTGCAAAAGGGAAGGGTAGGGGTATCAGCATTTTAGCCAACCTGTAAAATTCACTTAACCCGCACCCCTTCCTCATCTTGACTTCGACTAGCAGTCGGAGCCTGAAGGCCCCCTTTCAGCTGGCAAATGTGGGTGCGTATCTGTCACTCACTTTAATGTCATTTTCATTTAAGTCCTTTCAGACATTTTTCTCTCCCCCTTTCTCTGTTAATGCCTTTCCTTTTTCTTGGTAGGCATTAGCATAGCTTAACGCTGATTGGCTGCGCTGTGAAGACAATCCCAATCAACTTTGTGAAACCCTTTTCAGATCAGTTCCAAAGAAGACATCAGACAATGAAGTCTTGTTTTTGGAATTCCGCCGAGCCTAGTGACGTAAAATACTCAACTTCTTCACTAAGGGTGGAAGGCCCTTATTAAGTGATTGAAATTGGCATTTCAAAATACACCATTTATTGAAGAAGTTAACCCCTTTCAGAGAAAGGGAAAAGAAAAAGAAACCAACCCTTTCAGAGAAAGGGAAAAGAAAAAGAAATAAATAAAAAGAAACCAACTCTTTCAGAGAGAGGGAAAAACAAAAGGAGAGTAAGAAAAAGAAACCTACCCTTTCAGAGAAAGGAAAAATTATTCCTGGGGTATCTGAAGAAAAGATAACCCCTTTTTTTCGAGAGCTATACTTTTAAACCATTTGAAGGTTTTGTTTGTATAAAAAAAAAAAAAAAGAAGAAGACCGAGAAGA
>NC_136506.1:63757934-63775434 GCF_053919585.1 Euprymna scolopes | reverse complement strand
GTTCTTATAAGTTCTTTGATGATACCACGTGGAAATCATGATTCAGTTCATCGAATGTAAATACGTACGAACTGGTAATTTACTGAATAGTTCTTAGTGAATGCGTGTGTATTGAGTGTTCATACAAGTTCGTTAATGTTGTTGTAGATGTGTGATCTTGAGAAAAGATGTACCTTCGTTTTATTTTAAAACTAGCGGGGGTACCCGGCGTTATGGTAGGTAAGTAGGAAGGATCAAACCCGGAGTCATGAGTAAAAGTAGGAAAATAAAGTGTGAAAAAAAACAAAAAAAAAAAAACATCTGCAACGTTAACAGTTCGGCCACCAAGAAAAGTCCATTCCAGTTGTTTAGGAAAAAAAAAAAAAAAAAAGACTACGGTAGGTCGGCGCGAACGTGAAAATATAATGTGAATTGTCCAGCACGCTAACCACTACGCCACAGAGCACTGCAGCTTAGTTTAGTGACTTTAAATAACTTCACATGAAAGAACTACGAAGCCAAACCGGTGTTCTCTTCTCAACTGTTCCTTGTGAACGATCCCCAAATGGTGTTAAGTGGTGGCAGGGGGAGGAGGAATTTATTAGAGAGAAAATATTTTTCCACTTCCATTGATCTTAACCGATTTTGGCCGTGACTTCTCAGCAGAAAAAGTATAGAAATCTAAGATTATCGAGGAATTTGAGAAATAATAAGCCTATAACACACCTCAGATATTGTTCTGCCGTTTGTGCATATTATATTTGCATGAAATATCTTGATTTTTAATCCTATTAATGTCAAAATCAGACGGGGAAAAAATGAGTTCATTTTATTTATATAGAGACAAAGGTATTGCCTTCCAAGACAAAAGGAAAGTGTGCCTGACTTCATCGGCAGTTTGAGTGAAAAAGAGCGAGATAGAGAGCGGAAGTGGGAAGAAGAGACGCCAACTGTCTGACAAATCAGAAATTATGAGAAGAACAAATAACCGTTGCGTTATTGATAACTGTGTGCGTGCGACATACCTATATGCATATCAGTCTAAAAAGCATATGCCTGACATTGCACATGTTGCCACATTGAGATTATACAAAGAAAATATCAAGTTTACCGTTTCAAATAATGTTTTGAAAGACGAGATTTCTTGAAAAGATATTTATGCATAATACACACCCACCTACTACACGAATTTGCTCGCAATTTTCTTTCAACAAATTTCTTATCGACAGACAAGGAAATATAGTAAAAATTAAAGTAATCCTCACAAGAAAAAAAAAAAGTTTGTCAACTCCTGGTTCCTTCATTCCGCAATAATTTCAGCAAAATTTTTACTCTTTCGCCTCATGCTATCAATTGAAAATAGAAATTCTATCTATGTACAACTAGCAGGGGGGGGGGGCACCAGCCTTGCCTAATCATAAAATATGCTTAAATATATTTTAATTTATGTAGATTTCGTATTTATTAATACAAAGCCAATTTTCTATTGAATATTATATTGTACCTAATTTATAGTAGTGATTTCAAAAGATTCAAAAAAATAACTTGGGTGCTATCAGATAGAATCGAAACCAAAACATTTAGCGGTCCAGCTACGTTCCTACCGTTTAAGGATTATAGATAAAACAGTCTTTGACAGATAGATAAGAAAGATTAAAAATTAAACCATTTCAAGCTATGAATGAATTTGTGCATGCACAAAACAAATATGCCAGAAAGTTGAAATTAACATTTTGCATTTCAGCTTGCAACCATATTTCTGTAGGTGTTACTTATCCATTCAAAAACGTATTTTACTTGTCATAAACTATACTTGCTATAAGATTACTATTTCCTGTTAATTTCAGTCATGTGACCAGTAATTTAAGAGTTTATCAATTAAATATTTTCACACATACATGTGTTTTAGTTATGTAGATTACATGTCAATACCCTGGAAATTTTTTGTTTATAAAAAAAGGTGGTATCACCTTAATTTATAAATATATGTATATCAGCACCATTCACCCTAAGCTGGTTGAACCGGCTTCCTTTGAAGGAGGAAGTGTCAAGGAAATAACTTCACATACGGTTCCCAGTTGCACGCATGTCATATATATATATAATGTGAAATGATCACCCAGTTTCTGACTACATAGCATAGAATGAATATTTAAAAAAAAAATGCTATCATTTAAAAAATAGAAAAAAATTTAGGGTATATTTCTTAAAAATTCTTTAGGTATTTCTAATGGGTTGACATGTAAATCACACAAAATAAAAATAGAATCTGAACTTTATTTTTCCCTCAAAAGCATATAAGTAAAAGATCAAATTTTACCATAGTTTCTAGCATTGCTAATAAACAACTAAAATTTGTCTAGGAGGGAGGGGGGAAATTTTGTTTTTAAGAAAAAAAGACAAACACGAATCACAGACCTTGAATTGTTGTTTTCATGAGGATTTTCCACTTGAATTTTTTTCTCTTGGCAACAACAACTTATGCTGGAAGAAAAGAAAAATTTTAATAAATTTAAAGGTGAGATTAAAAGAAATAAAAATATGAAAAATATAGGAAATAAAACAAGGAATCCTACATTAATGGAGATTTGGTGGAAAGAATAAAAACTGAATCTTCATTACGATCAGTCATTTTTTTGTTTGGTTGTTAGTGAATTATAAGATCTAAAAATATTCAATCAAATTGCAAATTTGACAGAGGCACCTTTGATATTAGACATTTGGATTTAAAATCTTAGGACATATAGTGCAAAACTTTTTTATTCAGGGAATTGTACCTATCCAGGGATGCATATTATTCTAGCATATTTATAAACACACACACACACATATATATATATATATATATATATATATATATATATATACACACTATAGTATGTGTAGAGGGGAGGATCTGTATTACAACTACTCCTAAAACAATTTATAGGTTATAATCTATTCATATAAAGTTTAGCATGTGCATATGTTTGTATACACATTGTATTCATCCTGAGATTGGTACTCTTCTATCATAAAAATAGATGCATACATTATTTGCATATTTACCCAGCATTGCTTTTCTAGCAAAAAGGTTGAAGACAATATGTATTATTAGTATTATTTGAACTACAATTATCATTGTTGCTATTTTCATAACATTTCAGATTATTAAATACCTCTATTTAACTTTGGAAACTGTCTTGTACTGAAGAATCTGTATAAAGTTTCAAACTGAACCCCTTTATTTAATCCGCAGGGTAGATTACTCTAAGTCATGACTAGATAGAAACGTTACCCTTTGTTGATTATCACCCATAGTATGGATCAAACCATCGACCTATAGAAGACTGTCACTTACAATTAATCTCCTATATTAATAAAATGAACTCAATTTTTTCCCTTTATTCGGTTACCATGGAATTCAAACACAAGTGCTATGTATAATTTCCGTATGATCAGGATTCCTGCCAATAACTGATACAGGTTTCTGGAAATTAACAGTACCCTTCATTCAATTTCAGAATTTGGTAAATTAATTCCGACCTATCTGATTCTCACAAAACAGTCATATGTAGAGAAAGCGGGCATAGCTTTTACTCACTCAGAAAATTATACTATCACTCCTATAAAACACTGGTACTCCTCCATTAGATACACTTTTTGGCTCTGAATAAGTAAATGAAACAATGATAGACAGTGCTATTATCTAGCACCAAATACAACTTCCTTCAGTAAACAAGGACCATTTCCTCCAGATTAGGAACTTATTTCTGCATTGTTTTGATTGGCTGACTACAATACTATATTTCCTCCATTCAGTAAAAAGCCTTCCATTAAAAAACAAAAAAACAATTATTTTTTTTTACAAGAAAGAAAAACATCCTTACAAAATACTTTATTTCCTCATATTTAAGCTATATTTAATCATCAAAAATATAAAAACATGCAATCATTCTTGATCTTTATAACCATGATTAAATTCACTGAACAAAGGAATTTCATCAATAATAGCCAAACATGTTTGTATTAACAATATAATAAAACGTTGATAGATCTTTCAAGTATTGTATAAGATGCTTCTTTTTGTACAAAAACATTTATCTTAATAGTAAAAGAATTTTTTTTTTTTAATTTCAATTTTCTAATATTTCATTATCAAAATGCATACTGATTGTTACATATTCTTAACTCGTGATGGCCAATATTTTACCTAGATCCTGATACAAATTCTGATTTTTTTTAAAAACATCTGAATATTTAGCTACTTTTTTTATTTTTGGATAATCATAAAAAGCACAATATGTGCATATATTTTCTCAAAACAAAAATACACTTGTGAGGGTTGATTTATAAATTTTAATTTTACTAGTAGTTTAAAAATCAATGACTATTTATCATATAATCATTAATACAAGCAATGGAAAATAATCGTTTTTGGTTGGTTGGGTGTTTTGTTTTACGGCATTATCAACCCTTTTCAGGTTATTTAATGCCGAATCTGGTGATTTTGGAGAACGATTTTTTAATATAGTATATTTGTTTTTTAAGTCGTATTCTATTTAACCCATAGTTGGGACCCTAACAGGTGCTACCACTCCAGGTCAGAGTGGACCTGGGAGCAATGGCAATTAAAGGGTGGCTCCACACTCCCTAAGGCCTGCAAGCTGGGGCCTTCACCATCGGATATAGTTTAAGGTCATATCCAGGATCAATCGTTTTTGGTATTTAATAATATGCACAAACTTTTTCACTTCCGATATCCAAAAAAGTTCCAATTTTTCTGATTCTTGATTCCAATTAATCATCCCAACATCATTCTTTGCATAAAGTTCCCCCACAAGTTAACATTTCCAGCTTTGTGTGTTTGGACTCTTCATAACAAAACTAACCACAACATCAACTTTTAATGCACTGCTAGATTTCATGATTCTGAGAATTCTATTTTGTAATCCTGACTGTTTCTTATAGTTTTTGATTAACCAGTTTCAAACATATTCAACACCTGCCATTTATGTGGGGAAAATTCAAATTATCCAACAATGGTACAATGCATTGAAATAAACATAATTGACTCAATCTTTAAGGATTTCTACTTCAATAATCGAAGACTGGAAATATTTGTATTATCAGAGCAGATACTATTTTGCTCCTAGAAAAACTAAGTGTGTTATTGCTGTGTTCAAGTAAGTTTGGTTTTGTTTTACAGCATATACATCCTTTTAGAGTTAATATATGTCAAATCCAGTTATTTTGGAGATAGTTTTGATTCTTCAAGTTCTTTATATCTTCAAATATTTATTTGTAGAGTTTGGTTTGTTTTTGTTGTTTACAGTGTATCAGCCCTTTTCGGGTTATTTAATGCCGAATCCAGTTATTTTGGAAATAATATTCATGTTGCATCCAGGTATTTTGTAGAAGGTTTTTATTCTTCAAGCTTTTTGTAGCTTAAATTTTACTAGTTTATAGTGTTTGGTTTGGTTGTTTTATAGTGGATTTTATCGTTTTTGTTCCCTGCCCTGCAGAACATGAATGAGTTTTGCTATGGGAGAAAGAAAGGGGTTACAGTATTAATATTTGGTACATTTTAAGTTAGGAAACCAGTCAGGAAGTGGGGAAGATAGGAAGAGAAAGGGGGGAATGGTAAGAAAGAAAAGGGAGAAAAGGTAGGTCATTGTTTTTGTAGAACATAATTAAGTTTTGCAAAAGAAAGAAGAAAAACAAAAAGCATCAATGTTAGGTGCATTTGATCTCAGGAAGTCAATATCTTCAGACTGCCTGATCTGGTAGCACCAGTGTTTAAGTAAGTAAACTCGCGTTCTTTCAGGGATACTAAAACTCATTTTCGTTGCGAACAATTTATAAATAATTTCCTTTAGATAATAATTTACATAAAAACATGTCACTTAACTTCTTTCCAGTTACAATATCAATATACTAGCAAAGATACCCTCACTTTGCATGGGACTTTGCTGTACACTCCGGTACCCACTTCGCTGGCACCCTTGCAGTAAGTGGATGAACCAAATATGACCTTAACCCTTGACCTTGAAAAATGGTGTGCACCATCTCTAGGTCGAAGACCATCATCATGTCAGGTTTGATCATGATTGGCCCAGTGATGTGGCCTGTAGGAGAGTGCAGACACACGAGTATACCTTTGACCTTTACCTTGGAAAATAGTGTGCACCATCCTTAGGTGGGGGACCATCATCATGCCAGTTTTGGTCATGATTGGTACAGTGGTGTGGGCTGTAGGAGAGTTGTACACACAAACACACACTTGAACGCTACTACTTTATATATATAGATTTTCACTGACCTTCTTCCCAGCCGATTACAATATGGTAGCCTTTAAGTCCAATATAAACAAGTTTCTGTTGAGTCATCCCCTTAAATAATCTAAATTCTACTCAATCTACACCAATAACAATTACTACACTACCACCTTACAATCATTAATCCTTATCCTCGAGTAGCCTTCGAACCTTGATAAATGGTAACTCCCTTGTAAAAAAAAAAAAAAAATAAAAAAAATGTTTATAAAATATTGTAGGTTACGATGTAAATTATAATGTATATTCAGATTCATTTATATTAATACAAGAGGATAGTTAAACATTAGATCGGTTTTTTATGTGGGGAAAATGCAGGCCCCACAAAGGGACACTTTGGATTGAGACAAAAAT
This sequence comes from Euprymna scolopes, assembly GCF_053919585.1. NCBI lineage: Eukaryota > Metazoa > Mollusca > Cephalopoda > Sepiida > Sepiolidae > Euprymna > Euprymna scolopes. The sequence goes on along the minus strand of NC_136506.1, from coordinate 63,768,787 downwards.
AATTGACCGAGAACAGAAAAGATTAAATGTAGTATCATAACAGATACTACATTTTCAATTATCTATCTATATATCTATAAAAGTGAAAGTGTGTGCCTGTGTGTGTACACTTCCCTACGCAATAACTCAATTTTCAGTTTACAGACTCGAAATTTGATGTACAGGGTACTGAGATTTGGGGAAAATCTTTGTAATCCGTTTTCGGACAGAAATTTGGCTGTTAAGGGGTCAAAGTTCAACGATTTCACCTTTGAGAACTATCAAACTTCTGCACCAATTTTGGGTCTAAACACTTGAAATTTTAGATATAGGTTCCTTGGACATGGATCCAACTTAATAACTTAATTTGAGCCCAAAACAATAAATGTTAAGGGGTCAAAGTTAAAAAAAAATGACCGTTTTTTTTTTTTTTTTTTGCTCAACATACACCTCCAAACACCCGGGCAACGCCGGGCTGAAATGCTAGTATATATAGAAAAGTAAAAATGTGTGTTAGTGTGTGTACATTTCCCTACACAATAACTGTTAATTTTCGGTCTACAGACTCAAGATTTGACATAAGGGGTATTGAGATTTGGGAAAATCTTTTTGGTTGGTTTTCGGTCAGAAATTTGGCTGTTAAAAGGTCCAAGTTCAACGATTTGACCTTTGAAAACTCTTCCGCCAACTTGAAATTTAGATATAGGTTCTTTGGACATGGATCAAACTTTATAATTTTATTTGAGTCCAAAACAATAAATACTAAAGGGTCAAAATTGGGGCCAAAGTTAAAAAAAAAAAAAAATTGACCTCTGCAGTCTCTACCAAATAACTCAGCCAATTTTTGGTCTAAATATTTTAAATTTTACGTAAAGTGCATCTAGACATAGGGCAAGCTTTTTAATCAGTTTTTGGACAAAAATTTGGCTGCCAAGGGGTCAAAATTCAAAAGATTTTACATTTGCGGTTTTTAGCAAACTATTAAGCCAATTTTGGGTCTAAATATTGGAAATTATACATAAAGGGTATTCAAACATGCAGCAAGCTTTTTAATCAGTTTTTGAGCGAATGTTTTGCTGCCAAGAGGTCATAGTTGACCTGCAGATTTTACTAAACTCCTCCGCCAATTTTGGATCTAAACACTTGAAATTTTAGATGTAGGTTACTTGGACATGCATCAAATATGTTTAACTTGATTTGAGCCCAAAACAAATGTTAAGGGGTCAAAATTGGGGTCAAAGTTAAAAAATTGATCTTTGCGGTCCTTACCAACTTTTCTCTATGGTAGTTAAGGAAGCCTATTATATAGAAGGGCATTACCGTACATATGCACACTTTTTAATATATACATATGCACAAAAGTTATGAACAGTACATAGGGCCCGAGTAAAGGCAGGCTGAACTGCTAGTATATCTATAAAAGTGAAAGTGTGTATCTATATATTTCCCTACCAAATTACTCTGTCAGTTTTCAGTCTACAGACTCAAGATTTGACATAAGCGATATTGAAATTTGGGAAAATCTTTTTAATCGGTTTTGGGCAGAAATTTGGGTGTCAAGGGGTCAAAGTTCAACGATTTGACCTTTGAAAACTCTACCAAACTCTTCTGCCAATTTTGGGTCTAAATACTTGAAATTTTAGATGTAGGTTACCTGGACATAAGTCTAACTTTTTAATATATATATGCACATAAAGATATGAACAGTACATAGGGCCCCAGCAAAGCCGCGCTGAACTGCTAGTATATATGTTGATTAAAAATCCAGGATTGTGTGTGTGTGTGTGTGAATATATATATATATATATATATATATATATATATTTATATATTATCATTATTATTACTTTACAAAATAAATCTAAAAATAATCACATTTTTGAACTGTATTATCAGCACTCAATAGCCAGCGTTTGCTTTGGAAATAACTATTTCGCATATAGCAAGTGTTCAATAAAATACATTAACACTTGAACAGCTCCAAATGGCTCTAAATACCAATTTGCTAATAAAATGGCAATCAGACTTAAAATGAATTTGAAGAAAAAACAATGAAAGCAGTTCAGGAGAGAGATTCGAACAGGTCTACTTACACAACTTACTACAATTTGAATTGGACATTTTTTTTTTCTTGCATTTTCCCCCCAAACAGGGCACAGTGCCACTTTGATGTGGGGGAGGGGGCTACTATCTGGGACATAATTTGCAGGTGTACTATGTAGAGAGTTGAGCAGCATGTCAGTTCAGTCAGGGAAGCAGGAACCTGGAAGGGAATTCCAAAGTCTTGCAGGAAGAAACTGAGAGTAGAAGGTTTTCTTACATCTAATGATTTCTACTGTGTAAAGGTGGAATTTTGCTGCTTATCGGGGTATTTACGTCAAGGGAGTACAAGGGCTTGTAGTTCGGAGTTCCTACCATTAAAATACTTGTAAAACAGGAAGAGGGATGCAACATTTCGTTGATGGAACAGCAGTTGTTCATAAGTTAGAATGTCCCCAAAACATGTTCTGGGAAACCACTGCTACCTCAACTGTTTCGCTAACCCAAGAATTCTCATCCATTTATTCGATGTGGCAATACTGAATACTGAAACCTGTCCTGCATACTTCGATCTATATTGTCCAGATTGCATCTCCCTCCGAGACCACAGATCTATGACTGTCTTTAAGAATCACATCACATGCCCATCATATCAACCTTAACTCACCGACCAGATTTCACTTCCATACATAATCACACTATGTACACATGCCTGATAAACTCTTTTCCTTGGTCAACAACGCTAACACTGCTGGTTAATAAAGCTCTATGCATGTATTTAATAATGTAATATGAAGATTACCTTCAGCAGTGGAAATACTACAATATGAACTGTATGAATTTTACTTTACAAACGTTTATTCATCACACATTAATTTCCCTCAATTCGTATGTTAATTACTAGTGGCCTGGAGGTAGAATGCTAGCCTACAAAAGTCAAGCCTTGAAACACTAGTGTCTGTGTGTATAAAATAATTAATATATTACAATACATTATTATATTATACATACATACATACACTATCAGAGAGACCTGACGTTGTCCGGGATTGAACAAGAATCAACAAATGTTCTACACTCTCATTGTGATCGAAATCAGTGAAATTGCAGTTTTTAATTAAATCGATTAACTGCTCTAGTTAGAGACACACACCCCTCAGTCCACTGGGAAGAAGATTCACATGCTTCCCTGCAGTGACAGTTCATAATACACTGTCCTCTACATTGCACTGTAGAGAATCTATTTACAATAAAATTATCTGTAAATAATGGCTTCATTTAAAGTTTAAAATGCAAAAGTCAAGTATCATGACTCAATTGTGCTCTAAACAGAAACGTACATATCAAACGCGCCTCTGTCTTATAAAGGAACCTACTGTTGATTTTATAGGCTGGGCTTTTCTGCTTGTGATAAAACTTCTTAAATGCACTTGTGATGTTTGGTTGTATAAAAATGTTATTTTGGTCAAAATCAGACTTCCTTCATAAATTGGATTTTTTAGATTTTCCATACTTACAGGATGCATTCTGATACAAAGCCTACATAAAAACACTCCCAGGCACATTAAATCAAGTACCTTCATGCGAAATTAAAAAAAAAAAAAAAAAAAAAAAAAATGGTTAAGCCATTTCAGAATCTATAGGGAATGAACTCACAATGTTCCTTTTATATAATAGTAGAGATACACACACTAGCTGGGAGATCCGACGTTGCTTGGGATGCATTGAGGCCCAACAAATGGTACACCTCACCCATGAATTTATTGTCATTGAAATTGGTAAAATCGACCATTTTTCAATCAAATCGATTGATTGCCTACTCTAGTCAAGGACCCATCGTGGTGTACCAGGAAGAAGCTTCACATGCCTCCCCACACTGAATTAATCCACAATACATTGTAGTCTACACTGCACTGTAGAGAACCTACTGTTGATTTTATAAAATTATTTTTGAATTAAAGTTTAAAATGCAAAAGTATTATGGTTCAATTGTGCTCCAAACAGAAACATTCATTTCAAATGCGCCGTTGTCTTATCAAAGGACTTACTGTTGATTTTATAGGCTTGTATGGTGATAAAAACTTCTTGAATACATTTGTGATGTTAGGTTGTATAAGGTATTAACTTGGGTCAAAATCGGATTTTTTCAATTATCGATCTTCAATACTTACTGGAGTCATTCCGATACAAAACCTACATAAGAACACTCCGACACAAAGTACATCTGTTTGAAATTGGGGGGGGGGGATCGACCCAGCCGTTTCCGAGTTCATAGAGAACGAACACACACAAAGTAGAGATTAAACTTTTATTTACCTTTATATAAAAACAAAGAAAAAAAGGAAGCTAAATAATCTATTGCACATATTGTTTTGCAATATATGATTTTAAGTAAACAATTTGTCAGAGATAACATGAATAAAATAGGAATATTATGGATTACCTCCACCCCAATTTCAAATTGATGCTGTATAGGTGTGTATATAAAATCACACGCTGGAAAAAATTATTATTATTATAATTTGTGCATGCAACAGGCATGTACGCAGTGTAACTTTTTTAAAAGGTTATGTACGTGAACAGTCAAGATATTGAAAAGCTCAAATCAATAAATTACTGATCGATAAAAGTGAAGCTTTAAAAAAATCTATAAGTCCAATGTGATAAAGTTTTGTTATTATTATTATTTGGAGTTGCTGACATGTTAACACTAATGTGGGATGAACAGGGGGTGTGGTGGCGATATAACCATGCGCGTAGCTGTTATTCTCTTTTGCTCTGGGTTAAGAGGGGAATAAATAACACGTGTTTTCCGGTTTAAAAAGAGGAAACGTTGAAGCAGAAAAAATATGTAGCTGAAGAAGATACACAGGCATATATATATATATATATGTGACCATCAATCGGTTGAACACTGTTTTTGCTAAAGCTTATTAAAATCTATGAAAATGTGTTATTTCTGAACAACTTTTGGTTTTATAAGAAAGTTTATTATGTTGAAAGCAAACTAATACTTTTGTTAGAATTTTTAATAGTATTTAAGTTTAAAATTTTTCAAAAATTACCCAGTCTTCGCAGAATATAAATAAAGCATACATATTTCTTTTTGAAGGCTTTTGAATCAAATAAACTAACTTTTTTTATGTCTAAATAAAATTTACTATGATTAGCCAGAAAAATATGCAAAAATATTTTAATATAATTATATTTTAATAAATTCAAATAATTCCATTATTTATCATGAACGCGTACATTTTACCTATTACCGCCATCTTAGATTTTAGGTATGGGAACCCAGTTGCGTCTAAATATTTATTTAAGCATTTACATGATTTAATGTAACTAGACAGGCAAATACATTTTTTTTTAAATAATTGAATTAAATTATAATTACAAATGCCATTTATGGTAAAATATGTTATTTTTAGCTTTATAATTTTTTCCCCTTCATAATTGATCAATCAAGCTTTAAATGTTTCCTAACACTTGTTAAAAGTAAAGAACTTTTTTTTTTTTACATCAAACTTTAATTTTATGATAAAAATCATTTTTCATTATTTTCTAATTAATAATAACCAATGAGCAACACTCTTTTTCCATAAACTAGACCGTATTTTCCCCAATTCTTTATTGCATAAATCAAGTGGACAAAAACTTTCATTAGAATTTGGTGGCCCTTAAAGAGCAATTTTTGGTAACCCTCGGGGGGAGGGGGCAACTCGTTGGGGTGCCACAACCATCAGCTACGGAAATCCATGTCGTCATAGTTTATTTTCAAAAGGGGGAAATAAACCGTAACGGGCTACCGTATCTTGAAAAAAATTAATGTAAAACGACACTTGCAGATATAATCAGATATAATTAATACTTATAATTTTCACACGCTGTCTTTTTTACTTTTTTTTTTTCTATAGATTCTTTAAAGCATTCTATATGTACTGGTACATGGAAAGTTTACACATTCTTAAATTAAATTTTTAATTTATTTTTTAAAGATTTAAAAGTATGTATATTTTAGCGTTTTCGTAAAAAATATATTTTTTTTATCCTCATCTGAAAGATAATTATTGATAACATATTCAATGAATTTTCCCACTTCAAAACGCAAAAGATAAAAAAAAATTAAATACATTCGAATTTCAATCTTCGATATCGAAGGCACCCTGTGAATTTGTGTTTTTGCTAGTTTGTTTTTTCCACACTCATTCACCTTCCTACCAGAAAATGAGTGTGTGCCTAATGGATCACTTGGACTTTAAGGGGTCGAACAAGGAACAAATGAGGAAGTGGGGGGACTTGAAGTCCCCATATATATATATATATATATATACACACACACAACGAATATGGAAAAATGTTACAACCATATAAAGTGCATTCTTTACTTATTGGTGAAAATTTTATATTGATTAGATAATTACCAGATTTTTTGGTAGATTTTTTAAATACAGACTGTTACAAAAATCAAAAACACTCCATAAATTTGGCGGTCACTACATACATATAATACACACACACACACACACACATATATATATATATATATATATATATATATATATCTCAACTCCGCTGCAAATGAGGTACTAGTAATTATAACCACATTCTTTCAAAAAGTGCTAAAATGAAATTATATATATATATATATATATATATATATATATATATATATATATATATATAGAGAGAGAGAGAGAGAGAGAGAGAGAGAGCGATGGAGAGAGAATAGTAATAAATTATAAGGTAATATAATATATTGTGTACATACATTTTCAATATTTACTTCAACAGTACAGCTTAATCCTTGTATGAATAATATATCTATGGCAACTAAACTACACAAAAACATTTATGTTTCATTTCCACAGGAAATCAGCAGATTAAATGCAATTTAGACTGATGAATTCCTGTGGGAATGAAACACGAACGTTTTTGTACAATTTATTTGCCATAGATTTTTTGTTCATGCTAATACTACTATATACATACATACACACACTAGCAGTATTTATTCGGTGTTGCCCGGGTAAAGATAAAACTTATTTTGATTTAACATGAAGTACAAGGGAACACAATAAAAAATATAGATAAATTTCACCAAGCAATATTCGAGAAAAAACTGGGTATATAAGTAGTTTATCATTTCAATGTAAAGAAATTTTATTGATATAAAAATGTTGCTCATAAGGAGACAATTTAAGACTGGAAATTATAATTTACAAGAATTTATTGTTCGACAAAATACTAAAAAAGAAATATTAAGATTTTCTTAATCCGTGGAGCTTTTTTATTTGGTATAAAAATATTAATATTTCTTTATGTTTACAGAAACTTTTGGCTTGTAAACTTAATTTTTACTCTTGATATTGGCAGCAAGTCATTATTCAAGCACGTCTGATTGAAAACAGTTATTTTTTTCCGATTTTTCTGGATATCTTTTCCATTCGCCAAGCGGTCTTTTTTATTTCAGCATTTAAATTACTAGAAGCCATATTTATTAAAAAAAAAAAAAAAAAAACTATAGCCCCTTTTTAACAGGATCTCATTTAACACCGCGAAAAATATACTAACAGTATTTAATAACAAGAAACTAAATAAATAAACTATAAAATAAGAAAATCTAAATTAAAAATTAATCACCCCTAACCTTCTTGCACCAACCTTTATAACCAATAAAAAAATATAAAGAGAAATTATAAATACACCAAAACCCAAATAAAAAGAAAACGATAACAACAACCTCTCCTGATGATAATTGGATGCACCGATAGAAAGCGCTTGAGAAAAATATGGCTGAACAACAACGTTTGGGCGCCATACTATACAACACGCCAGCTGAAATAAAAAAGACCGCTTGGTGAATAGAAAAGATATCCAGAAAATCGGAAAAGAAATGTCGTGTTCAATCAGACGTGCTTTAATATATATAAGAAATAAATAAAGAAAAGGAAAAGCTAAAATCATTTCTCATTTGCATCAGGTTTAAATATTTTCATCGTGTGTGTGTGTGTGTGTGTGTGTGTGTGTGTGTGTAACTATATTTTTGAGGTTAGATAAGTAAATAAAGATCCGTAAAAAAATAATTTTTAAATTAATTAAAAATAAAAAAAACCCTGCAAAAACAATATTTTCTGTATTATCAAGTCCTAACCTCCAATCATTCCGATTCAAAGATTAATATATAAAAATAAAATACAGAGTAGTTTCCTCCTGCGATCGTTACTCCTTGAATAATGTAAACAATCATTAATCACAACATTTGTTAGAGAATGGGTAGATAGAGAGCGAGAGATAGACAGAGGAGAATAGAGAGCGAGGATAATGAGAGAAGGGGTGGGGGAGAGAAATAATAAGCAAAACACAACTGCTGATGGCACTGGTACTCTAAGAGTTTTTGGTAGAGAGTTGGGAGGAGTAGCTCCAGTAAACATTGGTGCTGAGAGAGAGAGAGGGAGGAGATAAGGGAGGAGATAAAGGAGGAGGCGTGCAAGTTATCAACAGACTATTGTCTCTTTTAACCCACAAACCAAGTATTTTCTCTTTTTAAACCAGACTAGCCTTAACATTCATGCCGATCCACTCCAGAGCCCAAGGGTGGGGTTACCTCACCTTGAAATTATTTATTACCTAAGCAACTTCAGCCTAAAAGGCACGTATAGACGTTTGTGTGTGTGTGCGGTTTGAAAACAGGCACAAGAAGCATCACAAGTCTTTCTTTTTTTTTAAATGGAAACTCAGAAGAAATGAAGGCAACACCGGACGAATAGAAAAAGAGGGAAGGGGAGGGGTGGGGGTCACACAGTAGAAGAAAAAGACGAACGGAAGGAGAGGAAGAAGATCGTACCCTCTCCACTTCCTAACCCCAATCATCTCCATCATCTGGGCCCCAGAGCAGCTGCATCTGGTTGGATGACATCATGAACAGACAAGGAAAAAAAGACAAACCTGACATTGAATAAATAAATAAATAAATAAATAAACGTAAATTATTTTAAAACAAATAAAAATAAATAAAAAAGGAATAACAAGACCCCCCCCTACTCAACCCTGATGTCAAAACAGGAGAGGGGGATTACACACAAAGAAATTTGCTTTTCATTTACAAAGATTGTAAATTGAAAATTAACAAATATTTGACTAAAAAGCATCCCAACCTAAATACACACAAATAAAGTAAATGTGTTAAATCTAACACTATATTTGCAGCTTTCTGAAAAATCTGTTTTGCTGCATCATCATCATAATAATAATAATAATTATAATAAAAATAAAAATAGCAATAATAAGAATAATAATAACAATAAGTTTAACGTTAGTACTACATGCTAGCATGCATTGGACAGCTTCAAGAACTGACTTCCAAAGTTATCTATCTCTGGCCAGGTCTTTATTGCTTAGATTCATTTTTTTCTTCCCATGTTTTCCTTGGGTTTTCTCCAAAATTCTTGATTAGATAAAGCAATAATAATCTTCACGTTTTTCTATTAATATTAGTCTACGAATGCAATTTTTTTTCTTAATATTTTGTCAATTTTACGATAGACCGGATATTATCTTTTTATATCGCATGTATGTAGCATGAAAATGGATGGAGATGCTTTGTGGTGCTCATGGAGTTCGAATGTCGAGGTTTTAGAACACTGCCATTCCTTTTCTCTTAAAAATAAGCATTATATATATATATATATATATATATATATATATATATATATATATATATATACACACACACACTAAAAAAACGCAGTAAAAAAAAAAAAATGATGTTAATAGCTAAGATTTGGAGCTCCAGAATTAACATCGCTAGAGTTCCTATTTACTTTGCCTCCTCACGAGGGCAGAGTTAGACACCAGGGTCGTTTTTTATTGTCGGGAAAAGGAACAAAATACTTTGATCTTGGTCCGAAAGCCAAAAAATCGCTAGAGTTTCTAACACGTTGTCTCAACCATAGTCCTCTTCTCCACTTTCTTTTAATTTCCTTACCAACGAAATCGGGTATTTTGCATAAAAATAAACATATTTAGACAAATACACAATTAATTCCTCCAGGAAAAGCTTAACAGAGACGGCTAGTATAACAATCTTATTTATTCTGCCTCTTTTGGGTATCTTTCATAAAGTAATTAAGGATTCCATTTCAGATGTTCATACTTTTTTTTTATATACACATAATCTTAGAAAATGTATTCTAGGAACATAGAAATCAAATACTTTAATACCCCTTAAAAAAAAAAAAAAAAACAATGTTCGTAAATTCAATTTTATTAATTCAGTTTATTCCTAAAATGTTATACACGATTGTTATTTTTGATTTGATTAATTTATTTGTTTAAAATGTCTAATTGTTTGGAATCTTATCAAAACATTCTCAGTACAAGGAGAGATATTAAAATACTTTTATCTACCATAAAAACTTAAGGATTAGAGATTTGTTAAAGCTCTGAGGTTTATCATATTCAGTTTAATGCTCATTTTTACATGCTTGTATGTATTGGAACACTTTTAGAAATCGACTTCCAAACCAATAGATCTCTAACCAGGTCTTTATCCTCTTTTCTCTCAAATCTATTCTCAAAGTCTCCTGTTTTGTACATATCTGATACTGTACTGATTTAATTTTTCTCTAAGGTCATCACATCTAGGCCTGTCTTTTTTACATATTCATCATAGCATCCTCATATTATTTATCTCTACACAACATTCTAAATCCTTACTAGTCAAATTTCACTTCTATCATCACATTGCACACGAATGCATAATAGACTCTTCTCTTGGTTGACATTGCTAATGCTCTGCTGGTTAGTAACGGCAGAAGTTCCTCGGAATATCCACT